>NW_024756914.1:6218661-6288986 GCF_018991925.1 Homarus americanus
GGCCACCTCGTCTTCCTCCCTTACTCGCCTCTATCTCCCTTCCTCCTTTACTCGCGTCTATCTCCCTTCCTCCTTTACTCGCGTCTATTTCTCTTCTCTTCCTCCCTCCCTGTCTCCCTTACTAGCCTTTCTCTCCCTCCTTTCCTCCTTATCATGATGTAATGAGTAAATTATTGTACCATGATGTTACTGTTATACCATGATGTTATTGTTGCACCATGATGTTATTGTTGTACCATGATGTTATTGTTGTACCATGATGTTATTGTTGTACCATGATGTTATTGTTGTACCATGATGTTATTGTTGCACCATGATGTTATTGTACCATGATGTTATTATTGTACCATGAGGGAGGCAGGGGAGGGAATGATGGTGGCAGAGGAAGGAAGGGAGGAGACATGGTAGGGAAGGAAGGATGAATGACTTGGTGAATATATGGGTAATATACATTTGGGTAAATATTTATATAATACAAATTGTGCTGTTACACCATGTTCATCTCATCCTCATGTCTATCTATCTATCTATCTATCTATCTATCTATCTATCTACGGCATCTAATTCAATATCTATCAACAAATATCACTTATGTCCCTCTTAAAAAAACGAACACCTGTCAACAAAAGCGACGCCAGGTAAAAACAATCACTCGCACACACACACACACACACACACACACACACACACACACACACACACACACACACACACACACACACACACACACACACACACACACACACACACATATATATACCATCCAAAGAAATATATCTGAATAAATATGACAAAGAACAGAGAACACTGAATAGGTTTCATGGAGGAACAATAACATCCCCACTATATGATGGATGCCTTGTTTTATTATTATTGCTACTATTTCATATTTTTTGTGGGGTCTGTCTGGTTGTTTTACCTAATGCAACGCGTGTGATATTCATTGGGTGGAGGGGGGAGGGATGGAAGGGGAGTGGAGAGGGGAGGGAAGGGGAGAGGTGGGGAAGGGTGGTGTTAAGAGGGTGGGGAGAGGGGAAGAGGGAGGGGGAGGGATGGAAGGAGGGGAGGTGTTAAGAGGGAGGGAGGAGATGGTGGTTTTAGGGGGAAGGAGAGGGTGGTTTTAAGAGGGAGGGGAAGAGGGACGGAGGTGTTGGCAAAGAGGAGGGGGGGGGATTACTTTCCATGTCGTCACAAAAAAATAGTGTCGTTTCCCTCCCTCCACCCCCTCTTCCGTCTCCCCCTCTCCCTCCTTCCCTACCCCGCCCCCCAGCTGACTTTATGGTGTTGAAGGGTGGGGGGAGGGGGGGAGGTATTGTTGGCGTGATGTAAAATATTGTGTGAAAGGAATAAGCTTATTATATGCCGCCTCTACATCACACACACACACACACACACACACACACACATATTATTATTATTACCCCACACACACACAACACATACATATACTGTACATACATACATACATACATACATACACAAGCTAGTAGTTTCAAAGTATACATACAACACAACACACCCACACACAGAACCTTTAAGGGTCAGGTCCAAGCACACTGTGTGTGAAATGACACAACACTTCATCTCTAATGGCAAGAGAGCTTACATATTAAGATTGTATCCACTTTTTTGCACTTAGTAGCTATATCAGTTACCCTGTATAGAACCAAACACACAATGTGCTTGAATACTACTCACGCAAATGTGAATAACAAAGTGTGAGGCCAGACACACTGCCCCACACTCCTGTACTCACGCAGTTGTGAATAAGCTACCCTTTATGTAAAGAACTAAACAAAGAATTCATGTGACATTCTGTTCAACATTCAATCCTATAATATCCTGACCACGGGGGTAGGTTATACTGACTCTTTGTGAATCCTACCTTTTAATCCTTTTGAACTACCACTCACAGGATGAGTATGGAGTGCACAATAAACTGGTCGCTGTAAGTGGCCAAATTAATTAATTAAATTAAATTACACACACACACACACACAAGTGGGTCGAGGCAGCAGAGTGAAGTTAAAATTCGAGAAAGGATATCAGCACGGAGGCCCATCATTAGTATGCACACCGCCAACGGGTCGATGGCGGTGTTGTGTTGATATCCTTAATTTCTCGCGTGAAATAATGGAGAATAATAACCCCCGCAAACCGTGGTGATGGCGGCAACCTGAGATGTCATCAAAGTCCATTTCTGTATCTTTGTTGTTGTTGTAAGTGTTGATTAAGGTAAGGTGTAATGAGGGTTGGTTAATATGTAGGGTTAGTGTACTTGAAGTTAATAATAATAATAATAATAATAATAATAATGATAATAATAATAATAATAATAATAATAATAATAATAATAATAATAATAATAATGATACCAAAAATAACAATAATTCTGACATGGTACTACAGAACCTAAAATCGTTCACCCTGACCTATGACCTGACATAGCCTCGACAAATAATCACAGGTGTTGTCCAAACTTGCATCAGGTGAAAGGTAAGGTATCCACTAAAAGCCCTATAGCACAGAAATCACCTCAATATATCGCTAATCATTATAAACATAGGAGAAATAATCCTATTCATATGGCTTATCACTGTAACATATCATAGCACAAATAAGCTTAAAATGTAAGGCTTTATCGCTACACTAAATCCAAGTTCAACGACAATATATCTTTCCATAATGAACGATAAGGATTACGAGGAAAAAATGAAAATAACACGAACAACATAAAAAAAGCAACATAATTTTGTATAGACAGTTTTTTTTTAGTGTACCTTGGCCAAGCTTAAGAATATTTATGTAATATTGAAAAAAATATAAATAAATACAACAATGCAGCGATACAACATGTAATTATTATTATTATTATTATTTTACATATATACACATTTTATTTATTTTTTATTTTAGTGTATATTGAAGGTAATAATTAAAATGTGTGTTTGTGAATATAAGCGACTTAAATCTACATAACAAGTGATCGTCTTTTGTTTCCGTTGTAATGACCGTCGAGGGGTAACCATTAACCAAAAATCACTGCGTCTATTGTGTAATATAGTGTCGTTATGTGCACTGTACTATGTCTGTGTGGTATATTGTTTACTATATTTATGGTTTTCTTTATCCCTTTCTCTGTCTGTCTGTCTGTCTGTCTGTCTGTCTGTCAAAGAAAATCGACAATAATAAAAATTATTACTTAATCACCACCACAATACCATCAGCGCCACCACCACCAATAAAACAACCACAACACCATCAACGCCACCAATACAACAACCGGAATACCATCACCACCAACACAACCACCACCACCACCACCACCACTACAACAACTACCACACACCACCACCACCACCACTACAACAACTACCACACCACCACCACCACCACCAATAAAACCACCACCACCACCACCACCACCACTACAATAACCACACCACCACCACCACCACTACAATAACCACCACCACCACCACCACCACCACCACCACCACCATAAATAATACCACCACCACCACTACACTCACCACCACCACACTCACAACAACACACACTGAGGTAACTAAAAGGAGAAGCCAGCTGTTATTTTACAGGTTCCTGCAGCAATTATGGTCTAGATTTGCATACTCTGATTGATAGCCAAATTGATCGCACATCCCAAACCTGAGTAACACCATCCCCCCCACCTTCCTCCACCCTCCCTCATCCCTCTCTCACCTCATCCCGACCTCCCTCACCTCCTCATCCTCCTCCCTCAACCTCCCTCCCCATCCCTCATCCTCCCTACCCTCACCCCTGACCTCCTCCTCAACCCTCCTCCCTCATCCCTCATCTCCTCACCTCACCCTCCTCCTCACCCTCCTCCCTCACCCCCTCCTCCTCACCTCCTCCCACCCTCACCCGTCTCTGTCCTTCACTAACTTTAGCTGCTTAGTTGGGGGAAGTGTGTTGGGGAGTTGAGAGGTGTGTTGGGGAGTTGGAGAGGTGTGTTGGGGAGTTGAGGTGTGTTGGGGAGTTGGAGAGGTGTGTTGGGGAGGGGAGGTGTGTTGGGGAGTTGAGAGGTGTTGGGGAGTTGAAGAGGTGTGTTGGGGGAGTTGGGGAGGTGTGTTGGGGAGTTGAGAAGTGTGTTGGGGGAGTTGGAGAGGTGTTGGGGAGTGGAGAGGTGTGTTGGGGAGTTGAGAGGTGTGTTGGGAGTTGGGGAGGTGTGTTGGGGAGTTGGAGAGGCATGTTGGGGAGTCTGAGAGGTGTTGGGAGTTGGAGAGGTGTGTGTTGGGGAGTTGGAGAGGTGTGTTTGGGAGTTGGAGAGGGAGTTGGGGGAGGTGTGTTGGGAGTTGGAGAGGTGTGTTGGGGAGTTGGGAGGTGTGTTGGGGAGTTGGGAGAGGTGTTGGGGAGTTGGAGAGGTGTGTTGGGGAGTTGGAGAGGTGTTGGGAGTTGGGGAGGTGTGGGTTGGGGAGTTGGGGAGGTGTGTTGGGGAGTTGGGAGCTTTTGGTACGATTGTCTTCATTAAAAATTGACAAAATATTTCACCCGTTTGCTGTAACCCTGTTGAGACAGACAGACAGACAGACAGACAGACAGACAGACAGACACACAAAGGAAAAATGAGATACAGAGGGAGAGAGAGAGAGAGAGAGAGAGACTGAGACACAGACATTAAAAGAGAAAAAGAGACAGATAAAGACAGACAGAAACAGTAAGAGATATAGTTGACGTCAGAAGGATAATAAACATGACCGCTACAGTGAAGTGGCCGCAGAGAACAAGTGGCTCTGTAAACAAAAGTGGTCGTTATAGACAGGTGGTCGCTATAGATAGGTGGTTTCTATAGACAGGTGGTCGCTATGGACACACTATAAACAGGTGGTCGTTATAGGTGGTCTCTATAAACAAATGATCGCTTAATTATCCTAACTACTTAATAAAAAGCTAATTACTTTTGAAATGTGTAATAATAAGTCTCATAATTTTACGATCATTTTCAATCATTCAGTAAATTGTAAACAAAAAATCTATTTATAATATTCCACGTAAAAAATATACCTGTACTTAGAAATGTTAATAATACTTTTACATTTTTACAACCAATTTCAACGCTGTAAAAAACAAAATATCAGTCGTTCTGTAAATTGTAAAAAAAAAATATAAATTTATATAGTCCATACAAATATTTTTTTAATAAACGTCATTTAAAGTTGTACATTTTTACAACCAATTTCAATCCCTCAGTAAAATGTATATACAAAACTTCCCAATTTACATATTACACGTCAATATTTATAAAGATGTAAAAAAAATATACATTTTTACAATCAAATTCAATTCTTCAATAATATGTAAAATAAAAAAAATCCCCAAATTTACACATTAAAAAAAAAACATCAAAGTTTTACATATTTACAACCAATTTCAAACAATCAGTAAATGTAAAATGAAAAAAAAATTATATACAATCCTCAATTTACATTCATCACGTAAATATTCCCTTGACACATCCCGGTAAAGTACAGAATTGGTGAACTTTTATTTAAATACGATCTATTGGCAAGGTTTCTGCCTGGCCTGCTCATAAAATTTAATTGTATGTGACAGGTGAATATAGTGTGGGGGGATGGGGAGAGGAGGAGGATGGGGAGAGAGGGAGGGGAGGGGAGGGGGTGGGGGGAGAGGGGGTGAGGGAGGGGGATATATGGGAAACAGTGTTATAATCATTATGTGCTGGTGAACTAGTGTTGTTAGGTTAGGTTACGAAGATCTTTTTAATAAATGTGTTGAGAGAATAATGATGGTGGAGAAAGCTTAGTGAGGAGAAGTAGTGGTGTATGTGAACTGTCTGTCTGTCTGTCTGTCTGTCTGTCTGTCTGTCTGTCTGTCTGTCACCACACCAGAAAGTTAGATAAAATAAATGACTAAAAAGAAACAGAAGAATGTGTGTGTGTGTGTGTGTGTGTGTGTACAGAGCCCACATATATAGGGTTGTCGACCAAATTTTATTCTTCAACAGTTGTCTAATACTTAACCTAACCTAACCTAACCTAACCTAAGAAAGTCATTGCAAGAGTATTGATATTTGAGTCATTAATTGGTGTGGGGGGTGGGTGGAGTGGGGGTCTTGGTAATTAACAATAAATCTACAAAATAAACAAGTTGTAACTATAAATATGACACTCACGCATACATACATACATACATATACAGACACGCTTACACACACACACACACACACACACACTCACACACACACACACACATACACACACACACGTAAGTCGTTCACTACACAAACAGTGAAAAAACATCAATTATTTTTTGAGTTGATGACGATACAGTGTTGAGGTGATGTTTATACTATCTTTATGTTACCTTAAGAATGATGTTAATATGCTTATATAACCTACAATAATGTTAAAATGTTGTTATACATAACTTAATTAATTGTTACATGTTTTGCGCTTAAGATGACATGTTAATTGAGAAAGGGTGATGTACTTAGTTTAATTGTATCATTATCCCCTCACTCCTTCCTCCCCCCTTCTCCCCCCCTCCCCTCCTCCTCCTCCCCACCTAATCAATAATAGTCTTTATAACGGGGTGTTGTCAATAACCAGGTGTCACAACTCGTTTACCTGTATCTCACTCTTGCTCTTAAATCACTAATTCATCTAACTGAAGAACCTGTATTTTCTATCACATATTATCAATAGTTCTTAAGCACGAGATTCACCCCCTGTCAGTTTATTTAGCATCTTGATCTTGGTAACGTGACAGACAGACATACAGATAGATACACCTTGGTTATTATGGATAAGTTACTTGTTTTTATTGACAGTAAAGTGTAGAGAGAGAAGTGGTGAAAGTGAGAGTGAGTTGTGTGTGTGTGTGTGTGTGTGTGTGTGTCAGATGGTGTTGTGGCCGCCCGCCTTCATTTAAATATAAAAATCATTGGCCAGACAGTCTTGCCTAACTCACTTACTCTTCATATTATTCTTATTTTCCTACTTCCCACTTTCTCAACATGGTATTACTATGTTGTGTGAGTGAAGATGACCCGGGTTATGGTGATGGTGGTAGGGAGGGCAGGAGAAGGTGTGGGAACGTAAGCAGAATGGTAATCATCACTAACGATTATTTTATGGTCGCCGCTAGACTTCTTTAAAACAAACTCCACTGAGGGTAAATCATTGGCTCGAGGTAGTAGTGGAGGTGTGAGTGTAACAGGTGTATATAATAGTGGTGGTGATGTAATAGGGTGGTATTTGGTTCATTATATAGGTTGTGTATGAAGTAGAGGTGATACAGCGAGTAGTGTAGACAAAAAAGAAAGGAACAAAAACGATTTTAACTTGAGAGCTTACCGCTTCTTCATACTGGTCGATATAAATGATGATTGTTACCTTGGTAATTGACGGTTAAGTTATCTTCCCTTTACGAACCATCACACACACACACACACAAGGCTCTCTGGTGGTCACGTGTTTAAAGTCTATTGTTTGTTTGGCTGCAATACGAAAATTAAATCAACGGTATTGTTGATCCTGCAGCATCTGGCAACCCCGACTCTGAGATCATGATGAGTTTCCACTACGTGACTTTTTATGGTTAGTCCGACAACATGGCTGTGTTTAGTGCTTGCAGAATTTCCTGGGTTATTGCAGAGTCTCGGCAAGTATTTTATGTTGGTTACGGCCACGCTGGGGTCGTGAACATCACTCTTAACACAAACACACGGCTGATATATACCCCAGGTTGTGGCGGTGGTGTCTCTGTATACTCTGGACAAACACGTTGATCAAACAAATCTAGTATTTGGGCGTGATGTTCACAGGTCCTGCCTCGCTCACTGCCTCTCTTATAACTTATCTCAGCTAGGGAGGCGCCCCAGCCTGGAATGTTGCCCAGGTCTTGTTATGATCTCTCACAACTGTCTTTCTCCTGTTACAAAACTCCTCGATATGTCTCGGCGTCAGTGACAGGTTGACACTGTCATCTCCAAGTTGGGCAACAGTCATGCCGCTGCCTCTACCGCCTAACACAAGACCTTTAATGAATTCCCAACAGCAGTGTTGTTTATTTTGAGAAGAAATCCTGGAGAAAAGTGTCTCGTGCCGACTTAAGTACTGATATAATTACCGGCGGGAGGCAGTTGTTGATAGCCAGCCGGGCGATAATAGTGTCATGGGGGCAGTAACTCATGACATGTAACTAGTGTATTGCCAAACTGCCATTACCACTAGGTGACTAGGTATTATTGTTCTTCGTCCAGCACAGGTGATAAATGAGTGGCCCGCCAGTCGGCAACACCATCAGGCAGAGCTCACAGCTCAGTGTGCGTTTAAACGCGTGAATGAGAGGACGTGGACGCTCGCCCTCCCTTACCACGTATTGTGTGGTGCTCAGTGGTTCTCTAGTTAATTTCTCGATTATTGGTGCTTTGTTGGGGTGTGTTGCGTGGCGGCGTTGTTCACGAGTTAGTCAGTCTGGAATATTTGCACAGTGAAGGTGTGTACGGGGCGAGGATAGCGGTGGTGAAGACAGGAACACCCTGGTAGCCACGGTGATCTGGGAAGCACATTGGCTCAGCGTGGTGTGTGAGGGTGACCGCCGCTCACTATACCTCCTCACAGCATCACCATCATCACAACAACACACTACAGGTGAGTTGAGTTTCTCTTTAACTGTTGTTGTCCTTGATGAGTATTGAGGGGGGAGGCTTGACGTGTTGTGTGGGTCTCCGAGATGCCCATGACCAGAGTGTCACGGCCCAGGGGAGTCTTGGGGCCCACACACACACCCGGCATGGTTGTGTAAGTTAAACCACAGAAGGACCTAGTGTGTATGTCGTGGTCGTGTTGTCATACCCAGCACCACATGCACACAGTCGTGGTCATAGGTGGCACACAGTAGGAACAAATATATTCCTCTTTCTTCAACTTATAGAATCACAAACCAACGAAGATAACAAACTGATCACTAGAGGAATGAGTCAGCTTAGAGTCCATGTACAGCAAGTTAAGAATCTTTTTATAACTAATCTGTGTGTATGATGATTTAGTACCTTGAGTATGATGATTTAACTCCTTGATTACGATGTTTTGACCCCTGAGTACGATGATTTGGCACCTTGTGTACGACGATTTAACTTTAACCCCACGAGTAAGATGATTTAACCCCTTTATCCCTTTGCATACCCTAATTTAACCCCCTGAGTTCTTCTACCTCACTGACTTGACTTGTTGACACTTGACACAGTTACATAACACCAATTACCTTGGACACCTAATTAACGACTCGAATGTGTTAATGAGTCCGTGTTTACGACTATAGCGACTTAAGTACAAGCTGGTTGTATTGGGGGGGGGGGGTAAGTAATCGGTAGTGTACAAGGCCGGATACTACTGATTAAAATAGGTATCTGGTGTTATTTTAAACGATTCTGACCTTTATATCAGGTAGAAATAATATTTCTGGAGATGAGACCCCCTCACCCCACCCTCCCAATCCCTACTACCTACGCGGGGCTTTGAAGTCGAGGGAAATTGTGGGGTAAAAACAAGGAGAAAAAATGACTTAAGTGTAACGTGGCCATCGCTTTGATTATCAGATGGAAGAGGAAGTGGTGCAGTGTGGTGGTGATGTTGTGTATGGAACATTGTACCAAGCGAAATATTGGTGGTAATGTTGTTTCTTATCGCCGGCACGAAGCACCCACGTTTTGATGTTCTTCCACAGGTGTTCTGTATTTTGTGTATGAACGTCTGTAGAAGGTTCCACTAAGGTTGACCTGTGCTGTGAGTATAACCAGTGTCACCGAGGGTACTGTAAGACCTCCAAAGGTCAGTATGAATTACACAACCCACTTTTACAAAACCCTGACTTAGCGGTATGAGAGTATCAACACTGAGGTCACACACTAGTATGAGGAGTTTCCGTCTGGAGACAGTATGTACACGACCCAACACCCACGTCAAGGCCACCAGTGTATTTGGGATTATCTAAACTTAGGTTCGTCCACTTCCACTACAGCACCAGGCACCCCTCTCTGGGATCCTGGTTTCCCAACTAACTCTCGCTCACCTCAGAACTAAAGCTTGTCCCTGCCACGATAGTTTCGAACGATATAGCCAAGTTTTCGGCAGCGTAGCGATGAGTAAAATGTTTCCCAGTAAACGTATTACAAAACAATAAGTTCTTCCACGCCTGAGTGTAACTTGTCCCGCCAAGTGGTCTTATACTGTATACAGAGAATGAAAAGCCACACTGAGTTGATCTCTGACTTGGGGATTTTGCAGCCTTTCGTGTTTTATCTTCACAATCATGGCAGCCTGCGCCACACTTGGGCACCAGGGGAGTACAGTAGCTACAGTATGCAGAACCCCGTGGGTTTTGAAAACGTTAATTGCAGCGGCGTTATTAAAAAAGAAGTTGATTAGTTTGCCATTTTAACTGTGGGCACCCTTGTCACGCGGACATCTTGCGAAAGATAAAATCGAAAAGGCAAAACGCTATATTTAGAGACTTAAGTGTAAGTTGAGACATTCATAGCGTATTGTTTGAAGAATTTTGTATTAACTTGTGGGTAGTTTACTGTTCCGGTACTTTATATTGAAAACAAAATGTGGTGTGTGTGTGTGTGTTGAAAGAGCATGGCGACCTCTTGTGTCAATGTCTCGACAAGGTTTTTAAGTCTCCCCTACAAATCGTTCTTCAGTGAGGGAGTAACCACGCCTCAAACGACTAACACGCTGACAGTCATGTATGTGTGTGCGCGCAGGCGTAAACATGTGATGTATGACTCGTACAGTTAGGCACCCGCAACATACCCAGCCTCCCTCCCCCGCACCGCCCAGGAGGAGGGAGGGACGGCGAGGGAATGTTATTTAGGTAGTGGTGAGTGGACGAACTCCTCCTTGTTACTAAGTGTTTACCAGGGAGGCTTTTGTGTGGTGAGGGATGTGACGTAGCTCGTGGACCATGTGTGGCACCCTCGGGTAAGTACAGTATGTGGGAATGTATCCACCTGGGCCGCCACATTTAAGATGGCCACCAAAATAATCTGGGACTGTACGTCACTAGATACCGTCCCTAATCCGGGGCTGTGGTAAAACTAATCGGCGAGGAACCTAATCCTCAGTCTTTTATGGCTTGTCTGGTGGACCCCAATCTTACCTGGGCACATGGTGGGGTATTGGTACTTACCTGGGCATATGGTAGGCCTACTGGTACTTATCTGGGCACATGGTGGGGTATTGGTACTTACCTGGGCATATGGTAGGCCTACTGGTACTTATCTGGGCACATGGTGGGGTATTGGTCCTTACCTGGGCATATGGTAGGCCTACTGGTACTTACCTGGGCATACGGTGAGGGTACTGGTGGCAGCTACCTGTGGGACACGTGATACCCAGGTAGCCAGTGGTAGGTCATCACATCTGGTAGCTGTGGTAGTGTGACAGTGGTGAAGGCTACCACACCAGCTACTGTCTACTGCTGCTACTACACATAACCAGTGCTACTATAGTATGCTGTCTACCTGGATGTTTACACTATAGCGTCTATTAACCTAACCTAGCCTAAATTAATCTAGTATATCTTAACCTAACATAACTTATAACCTAACCAAGCTTAACATAACCTATATTAACCTAACCTTAAACTAACCTAACCTATCTTATCCAAACATAAGTTAACCCAGATTAGGTTAATGGATGTCAGACGAACGGACAGTAGTTGGGTGATGAGCACGATGACTGTGGGCGGAGGGGGGGGCGCACACAAGTTTACAATCTGATTCGAAACACTGACATGATATGGCACGTTGATAGGAGACATAGTATAGTAGGCTATTACGTGTTATATACTACTGCCTGTTTATATAATTGGTGTTTTAATTGTTTGTAAATGATCCTTAATTGTTTGTAAATGATTCGTAATTGTTTGTAATTGTTGTTTAAATGTCAGTATATAAGGATTTTATTCAAGCGATCTGTAATTCTGTTTTTGTTTAAGGTTATAAGACTGAGTAGTGGTCGAGGCATTTATTCGGGGTGGTGGTTCGTCCGTCCGTCCGTCCGTCCGTCCGTCACAATTTCGTTTCCATGCGATATCACTGGTTATAGTGGACGGATCTTCTTCAAACTTCGCACTAAGGTTTCTCGGTGCCCAGGGAAGACACCAATTCATTATCAGGTCAATGGGTCAAAGGTCAAATGGTACAAATAGAACTTTATGATCACCTGAGGTTTAGTCACCTACAATTTATTTTACCTGAAGATTAAACCACCTTAACGTTACCTGAGGGGGTTAAGTGAGTTAGGTTAGGTTAGGTTAGTGTGTGGGTGGTTAATCTTCAGGGAAAAAGTGGAGTGATAAACCTAACCCGCACCTAACGTAAATTTAACCTAACCCGACCCGCACCTAACCCGCACCTCACGTTAATCTAACCTAACCCAACCCGCACCTAACCTAACCGTAAATACTTCTGTGTAAGTGATGCCGCGGAGCCTACCCGAGGTGGTGTCGTAATGGCGCCCAAAGTAAACAATGACTCGACCTTCTTTTGCCAGGGACTCTCTCTCTCTCTCTCTCTCTCTCTCTCTCTCTCTCAGGCGTGGGTGGCACAAATGGGCCACCTGTAGATTAACCTCCCCCAGCCTATTTCACCTGTAGGTTAACCTCCCCCAGCCTATTTCACCTGCAGATTAACCTCCCCCAGCCTATTTCACCTGAATATTACGAATCCTAATATTAACGTACCCTAACCTTAACTTACCTGACCTAACTTATCCCCAGGTAGCGTTAGGGAGGTTAATCTTCAGGTGGCTCCGTTGTGTGTTAATTGCTACGTTAGTGAGGGCGAGAGACGGAGGGGAAAATGAACTCGGTTTATCGGTCAGTCAACTGCGAGAGACATTCATTGGGCTGACTAACGCAGGTGTAGGACAAAAACTCACCTGAGCTTCAGTTAATGTTACGACACTTAACCTCTCTGGTGAGTTTTTGTCCGTGCAATGACTAACTCAGCTGGGGGGATGTTTCGAGCATGTGGCGTTTTGATTGGTTTCTTGAATTCTGTCAGCCAGTGAGTCAGTCAATCAGTCAGTCAGTTAAATTCATGACTCATCCTCGTATGTCTTAGTGAATAAGTCAACCAGTTCAGTTCATTACAACCTCGTGCGTGTCAGGGGAAGAGTCAGTCAGTCAGTCAGGTCAGCTTCAGCTCATGACTCAGTCTGTTGCGTGTCAAGGAACAAGTCAGTCAGCTAAGCTCTTGGGTTACCTTCGCATGCACGCCTAATTAAGGACAGGTGAGGTACTGAGGAATGATCTCTCTCACGCAGCCCTAAACTGGATCTTGTCTACACGTTGACCCGGGATGAGGGGAAACCTAACCTAATCCTAAACTGGATCTTGTCTCCACGTTGACCCGGGATGAGGGGAAACCTAACCTTACCCTAAACTGGATCTTGTCTCCACGTTGACCCGGGATGAGGGGAAACCTAACCTTAAACTGGATCTTGTCTACACGTTGACCCGGGATGAGGGGAAACTTAACCTAACCCTAAACTGGATCTTGTCTACACGTTGACCCGGGATGAAACCTTACCCTAAACTGGATCTTGTCTCACGTTGACCCGGATGAGGAAACCTAACCTTACCCTAAACTGGATCTTGTCTCCGTTGACCCGGGATGAGAAACCTAACCTTAAACTGGATCTTGTCTCACGTTGACCCAGGATGAGAAACTTAATTCTGGATCTTGTCTACACGTTGACGGGATGAGTATACCCTAAACTGGATCTTGTCTCGTTACCAGGATGAAAACCTAACACCCCTAAACTGGATCTTGTCTCGTTGACCCGGGATGAGGAAACCTAACCTTAAACTGGATCTTGTCTCCGGCCCAGGATGAGGAAACAACCTAACCTAAACGGATCTTGTCCACGTTGACCCAGGATGAGAAACCTTCCTAACCTTAACTGGATCTTGTCTACACGTTGACCCAGGATGAAGCATAACCTAACCTAAACTGGATCTTGTCTACGTTGACCCAGGATGAGAAACTTAACCTAACCTAAACTGGATCTTGTCTACGTTGACCCAGGATGAAACTTAACCTAACCTTAAACTGGATCTTGTCTACACGTTGACCCGGGATGAGGAACTTAACCTAACCTTAAACTGGATCTTGTCTACGTTGACCCGGGATGAGGAAATTAACTAACCAACTGGATCTCGTCTACACGTTGACCCGGGATGAGAAACTTAACCTAACCTAAACTGGATCTTGTCTACGTTGACCCGGGATGAAACTTAGCCTAACAACTGGATCTTGTCTACGTTGACCCGGGATGAGGAAACTTTAACCTAAACTGGATCTTGTCTACACGTTGACCCGGGATGAAACTTAACCTAACATTAAACTGGATTTGTCTACGTTGACCGGGATGAGGAAACTTAACATAAACTGGATCTTGTCTACGTTACCCGGGATGAGGAAACTTAACCTAACATAAACTGGATCTTGTCTACATGGCCGGGATGAGAAACGTAACCTCACCCTAAACTGGATCTTGTCTCCACGTTGACCCGGATGAAACCTAACCTTAAACTGGGTCTTTTCTCGTTGACCCGGGATGAGGAAACCTAACCTTAAACTGGATCTTGTCTACGTTGACCCGGGATGAGAAACATAACCTTACCCTAAACTGGATCTTGTCTCACGTTGACCCGGATGAAACCTAACCTTAAACTGGGTCTTTTCTCATTGACCCGGGATGAAACTAACCTAAACTGGATCTTGTCTACGTTAGGGATGAGGAAACTTAACCTTACCTAAACTGGATCTTGTCTACGTTGACCGGGATGAGGGAAGCAACCTAACAACAAACTTCGGATCTTGTCTACCACGTTGACCCGGGATGAGGGGAAACTTAACCTAACCTTAAACTGGATCTTGTCTACACGTTGACCCGGGATGAGGGGAACCTAACTAAACTGGATCTTGTCTACACGTTGACCCGGGATGAGGGGAAACCTAACCTAACCCTAAACTGGATCTTGTCTCCACGTTGACCCGGGATGAGGGGGAAACATAACTTAACCTGACCTAATCTGACTTGTCCCGACCCAATCTAGTCTAACCTAATCTAATATAGTCTAACCTGATCCAGCCTACCTTAACCTAATCTAGCGGAACCTAATCTAACCTAACCTAACCTAACCTGATCCAGCCTACCTTAACCTAATCTAGCGGAACGTAACTTAAGCTAACTTAATCTGACCTGAACTTTCTTGACCATTCTTAGGTTAGGTTGGGTTTTAGGCGAAGTTAGTTAACATACCATGGTAAGTTAGGTTAAATATGGTTAGGTTAGTTAATTTGTTAGTTTACGTTACCTCCTATAGCTGACTAAAACACAAAGCTAAAGACCGTAGCTGTATCACCATAGCTGTGTTTTGTTGACGTGAAGCAGTAAGCTCTATAATCGCCTCTATACCTGCCCGATTCTTAATTAACTCAAATTATATTAATACGGAGAGTTTTCAATTCCTTTAATATATTATAGTCTGTATTACTATAATTTTGACTATAATTACTGATCGGTGTGTATGATTTATATTAAGTGATTAAATAAGATAGTGAGTTTATATAATTTCGATACAGTAGTTTATATTTAGTGTATATTAATTTAGTGTAATTATATACCCCAGAGGTTATACTAATTGTTTATATGTTTAAAGCTGATTATTTTGACCTGTATAATAATTCTTGACGTAATAATTTTAAGCTAGTAATTATCTTCGGTTATTTTCTTCTGTGATTCTTGTAATAGCACGAGAAGATGTGTAGTTATGTGGTTGTGTACCTGTGTGGTGTGTGTGTGTTCTGGTGACGTCATGGGTAAAGGAGTGACGTCATGGGTGAGGGAGTGACGTCATGGGTGAAGGAGTGACGTCAGGGGAGGCTGCCTTAGTGAGTGACGTAATCCACCATCTTGTTTACACCTGTTCATTGTGGTTGCTATTTGTGTGTGCGTGTGCGTGCGCGTAAACAGTATCGTAACCCTGGACATAAAGTTTTAATGGACCCACCTCTTACATAGGAGATATTCACCATTACTAAGTACTGTATAATGGCGTGGGGGACGCTTCTATAAGTGACACCTTTATATTGGTCTGCCTTTATCTACCCCAGTTGTCTGTGTCTCTGTCTGTCTGTCTTTCGGTTTGTCTGTTTTGATTTGATTGGTGGGTGATGTCAGGATGTACACAGTCGCAAGGGTGTACACAGTCGCAAGGGTGTACACAGTCGCTTGGGTGAACACATTCGCTTTGGTTTACACAGTCACTAGGATGTACACAGTCACTTGGGTGTGCATAGTCGCGAGTGTACACAGTCACTAGGGTGTACACTAGGTTGTATACAGTCACTAGGGTGAATCTGAGCCGGGGTGAAAAAAGCGCGCGCATTATGGTGGAGGTAAACAAACAACCAGAGCGCGGGAAACTCCTCCACTTGACGTCATCATTAATCGTGAGCCAGACCTCTCCCTCCCTCCCTCCCACGTGAGCCTCCCTTGAATTCATTTCTTCTTTACCTTCTTCCATTCCTTCTATAACTTCTTTCATTCATTCTTTCTCTTATTCCTTCTTTTCTTCATTCATAATTATCTCTTCCCCTATTTTTTCTTTCACTTCTTACATTCTCTTCATTCCTTCTATTCCTTCTTTCTGTTCCCTCATCACCTTCTTTCATTTCCCCCACTCCTTCTTTCATTAAGTGGGATAAGAGAGCGTGTGTTATTTACGGTAAAGTTTCAATAAACTGTATTATTTTGACTTGTATAGCTGCTAGTTAAGTCTCTCTCTCTCTCTCTCTCTCTCTCTCTCTCTCTCTCTCTCTCTCTCTCTTTGGTTTGGATTCGTTAGATTAAGTTAAGTAAGATTAGTTAGGGTTTGGTTGGGTTAGGTTAGATTAGGTTAAGTTAGGTAAGAGTACATTAGGTTGGGTTAGGTTAAGTAAGATTAGGTTAGGTTAGCCCATTCGACATAGGATACATATAAATCTTCCTTCGGTAAATAATAAAAGTAAACAAAGGAAATAAAACCCATTAAGAAGTCATTAACAAAACACGTAACTCAATATCATGGCAAAACTACCACACACCTCTCACCTTTAGTCTTGAGGAGTCGGGGAGGACCTTGCCTACCTACCTTCCTACCTACCTACCTACCTACCTACCTGCATTCCTCCCTCCCTCCCTCCCTCCCTACTCTCTTAATGGCATTGTTGCGATACATTTGACAATATGTTGAACTTGTATTAGAAGTCAAGTGGGTATTGTTAGTGACTGACTGGGTGTGGGTGGGTGGGTGTGGGTGGGTGAGAGAAAGGGTTTATTTAGGCAGAAAAATACAGATTCAGGGCCAACAATAACCACTACTGACGCGGCCGAGTCAAGTGAGAGCCTAGAGGTACCTGATGATAACTCTTACCTTTATCTCCAGGAATTATTATACAGTTTAACATGTAGTATCATCTGGATATTATACTACATGTTACGTGTTGTTGATAAATATTAATTAGAATGGCGCCACGTTTATCACATTTATTTTTTATTGTTGTGATAAAAATGTTATAATGGGTTCTAATGACGCAGTAAAAAAAATAAAAAGATGTTGGAACAGTTTCATACATAGACAATAGGTGTATTTTAAGTGGTGGTGGTGGTGGTTGTTGTTGGTGTCAGACAGGTAACATTCACCTCGATGGAATGTCAGGTGGTGTGGGGTCTCTTGTACGGCCTATCCCATGGTGTATAAAGTGTAGTGGTAGTAGTAGTGGTTGTTGTAGTGATTGTAGTGGGAGTGAATGTAGTAGTAGTATTAGTGGATGTAGTATTAATATTATAGTACGTAGTAGTGCCTACCCGGGGACAAGTCACTGACCCATATCGGGGCCTGGGGGGCGAAAATGTAATAATAATAATAATAATTACACAAAGAAAAAAAAAAGATAAACAAATGAGAAACAATATATGTATGCTGTGTTGTCAACGGTAAGAGAAACAATTGAAACCCTGCAATTATGTGTAAATGGGACAGAAAGTCAGATCAGTAACCTGGGACTTGGTCACAATTTTCGTGATGCCATACGGCAGCAGGGTCTACCATTAGACAACACATTATGCTTCCAATATCTTCCCAGGCGGTAGTACCTCCCTGTTTGGTAGCTGCCTACTACCTAATAGTGGTAGTGATAACATGGTGGCGAAGGAATGGCTATTGGGGGAGGCTGGAGGCCATTTTTGAAAAAAAAATAGTGGTAGTGATTGTCGTAGTAGTGGTAGTGATTGTAGTAGTAGTGGTAGTGATTGTCGTAGCAGTGGTAGTGATTGTAGTAGTAGTGGTAGTCGTAGTAGTGGTAGTGATTGTAGTAGTAATAGTAATAGTGTGTGTATCGAAACAGGTGTGTGTCTATCATAAAACAGATGTATGATGAAAGACAGGTGTCTCCCGCTTCACACAGTAGCATCTGTTGAAACGGCGCAGTGAAGGTTTTGTGTCAAGGAGTGTGTAACTACGGTACTGGGCTATGTATTAACAGGTGTGTAACTACGACATGAGGCTAGATATTGACAGGTGTGTAACTACGTGACGGGGCTATGTATTGACAGGTGTGTAACTACGGCACAGGACTACGTATTGAATAGTGTGTAACTACGGCACGGGACTGTGTATTGACAGGTGTGTTAACTACGACACACCTTCCCCTTCATACCTGACTCGCTCTCAAAACTGTCACAATAACACGGAATTTACAACTTATATATAGGAATGAAATGGTTGTGGACGTGATGGTTGTGTCAGTTTTTGAGAGACTACTTATCTCAAATATTTGTACCATAATTCTCACCCTCTTGACTGGTATAAATAAGATGACTGTGTCGGGTCTGTCAGGCGTTACGTCTTGGTTAGGTTAGGTTAGGTTTAGGTTGTTAGATCTCCAAGGTAGAGACAGTGAGAGATAATGTTTGAGGCTCGGGAGAGGGGTGGAGCCTATAGCCTAGCTGACTCTGTAGGCCTACTTGATACTCCCTTAGTGCCCTCCCTCCCTCTCATCCTCTCTCACCTAACTTCCCTCTCTGTTACTCATCCTACCTTCCCTCCCTCTCTCGTACCTTCCTCCCTCTCTCGTACCTTCCCTCCCTCTCTCGTACCTTCCCTCCCTCTCTCGTACCTTCCCTCCCTCTCTCCTACCTTCCCTCCCTCTCTCCCACCTTCCCCCCCCTCTCCTCCTCTCTCCCACTCACCCACCAGTCATGAATGTGCAGGTTGGACACCCACAGCCAGCCCACTCAAAACAATCCCCCTCTCCCCCTCCCTCCCTCTCCCCCTCCACCGCCCTCTCTCTCACAGTTTGGTGATGGCGTGACCTTGTTTGTTGCTTATTAAAACAGTGTAGGTGTGTGTGTGTGTCATCTCTCTCTCCCTCCCTGACCATCTGCCACTCCCCCTCTCTCCCTTCCTCCCTGACCATCTGCCACTCCTTTAACCTTCCTTCTCTACCACACAATCACCCTCCTCCTCCCTGCCACACACACACTCACTCTCCCTCCCTGACACACACACACACACACACACACACACACACACACACACACACCCCTCCCTCCTCCCTCCCTCCCCTCCCCGCTATTTCTCTTCATTCTATATTTAGTGAAGACTAATCGTTTATATGTGTTTCTATCTATCTATCTATCTATCAATCTATCTCTGTCTGTCTGTATGTCTGTCTATGTCTAACTACTTGCGTGGTTGGGTAATAGTTCACGTGGTTGTATTATTTGTATTGAGGGTGTATTTTTGTGTTGTATTTTTTGTTGTTGTATTGAAGGTGTATTGTGTTGTAGGGTGTATTTTTGTAGTGGTTTAAAGGCATATATACACATTTAGTGAATATTTTGTAGGAAAGTCGTGAGTTAGATACAGTGAGTATACACAACTCCCAAGTATACACAACATAGGTATACACAACACAGATATACACAGTGTTTCCGACTATGGGCTCAAGTGACCTCTTGTTAGCTGGATTCGAACCCGGAACTGCCAGGGTTTTGTCGGCTTCTTTGATATCTAAGGAAAATATGTTGCTGTGTGTGTGTGTGTGTGTGTGTGTGTGTGTGTGTGTGTGTGTGTGTGTGTGTGTGTGTGGTCGCTACACCCAACATACCATGCTTGAGGAATTTCCGATATCAGGTTCTGTACAAGGTGTGGGAAGAGGAAGGACTGCATGCTTTCTTCCACTTCTGGTAGAATCCACTCTGATGCGGGTCTGGCCTGTGCTGATTGGCTCTTGTCCACCATGGTGTTTTGTTTATGCCTCCTCCTGTTATGCTAGGTTAGGTTAGATGAGGTCACCTTGGGTTATGTTAGATTAGGTTACGTTAGGTTAGATTAGTAGGTGAGTTTAGGTTAGGTTAGATTAGTTTAGGTGAAGTTACGTTAGGTGAGCTTAAATAGTCGTGATGACAATAATAATAGAGGGATCACACTGTAAAGGAATGTTAATACCTGGTTTCATTTACCTGTTTATCACCTGGTGTCTCACTCATACACCTGTGTTTATCACCTGGTGTCTCACTCATACACCTGTGTTTATCACAGTGTCTCACTCATACACCTGTGTTTATCACCTGGTGTCTCACTCATACACCTGTGTTTATCACCTGGTGTCTCACTCATACACCTGAGTTTATCAGTAGTATGATGAGAGATAATAACACGAGTATCTTCTATGGAGAGGCTTATCGTGGCCCTCCTCTCCTCTCACATCTCCACACTACTACCACCTCCACACTACCACACACCACAACACTACTACCACACACCACAACACCACACACTACCACACCACTACCACCTCCACACTACCACACCACTACCACCTCCACACTACCACACACCACACTACCACCTCCCACACTACACACACACACCACACACACCACCACCTCCACACCACACACACACAACACTACTACCACCTCCACTACCACACACACCACACCCTACCTCCACACTACCACACACACACCACCTCCCACACCACACCCACCCACACCCCTACCCACCTCCCACACGTTCACACCCACCTCCCACACACACACCCTTACTACCACATCCCACACTACCACACACCACCACACTACCACCTCCCTACCCACCTCCACACACCACACACACACCACCTCCCACACCACACCACCACCACACTACACATGCCTCTCCCACCACCACGCTGTCTGGGGGGGCGTGGGAGTGGTGTAATGGAGTGTGAGGGAGGTGAGAAGGAAAGTGATTGAGGGTGTTGGGGGGAGGGAGGGAGGGAGGAGGGAGGGTGTGTGTGTGTGGAACAGAGACCAGTGATGGAGGAGGAGAGAGTGAGGAGAGAATGGGGGGAGGTAGGGAGGAGGGGGAGGGGGGGGGGGCAATATAAACGCATCAACATAAACACTGATTAAGAGGCACGGGGTAAACCTCACTCGCTACCACAACTACCAGTACACAGTATTTAGGTAGGTGTGTGTATGTATGTGTATGTATGTATCTATCTATCTATCTATCTATCTATCTATCTATCTATGTATCTATCTCCCGGTACACACACACACACTTCATTGTTAGTGATTTTATTTTCCTTGGTTAACTTTATTCATTTCATCATTATTATTGTATTTTATTTATTTAATACATGTTCATGGTCTTGTTTTATACATGTATAGTGAAGGTATATGTTATTTACAGGTACTGGTTCCTGGCTCAGTGGGTGCGGTGTTCCCTTCACGGAGGAAAGGTCACGGGTTCGTATGTGCTCTCTGTCCTTGTACACTGGCCTTTGTACACCTAGTTATAATTGAGTACACTGCAATATCTGGTGTGCTGGCCCAACACAACACAACGCAACACACAACACAACACAACCCAACACAACCCAACCAAGGTCAACCTCGCCTCACTTCTAACCTGACTTAACACAACCCAGCTCAACCCAACCCAAGGTCAACCTCGCCTCACCTCTCACTTGACCCAGCCCAGCCACCAAGCAAAGAGAAGAAGACAATGAATGAGAGAAACAGATAATAATACACAATGTTTATCTCTCGCCATCTTTTATTATTTATTCACCTTTACCCAACACAACAGGTGAGGGGGGGGGGCAGGTACACGCCCACCTAAACATTAAACGCCTAAACAGGTTGAGGGAGGGGAAAAAACCCCCAACCCCAGATGATAAGCGAGGAGAGTAAATAAACAGTATTATTAGATAGCCAGGTAGGTAATCAAGGTAGTTTCACCAGGTAAGTCTACTAGTGTTCTACCTGTGATCAATGTTGTCGGAAAAAATAAATTTCACAAGAAGAAGAAGAGGAGAGAGATAATGCATGATGTTAGGTACGGCATCACAAGGTTAAGTTAGGTTGGGTTAGGTTAGGTTAGGCTCACCCCAAACTTAGGATAGGAGAAAGCATTTGATTAAGGTAGAGTCTCTGGGTAATTTAGAGACCATGTTGGGTATTATCAGTGTCGTAGCTCACAAGTAGCATACGATTTTATCTATAATTTCGCAGGGAGATGAGGGAGGGAAGAGATGTAATTTAACGGAGGTACTATTGTGAGTCCTTATATGTGTCGTAAATAGTGAGTTAGTGAGGATAGTTCTTGCTTCACCAGGTAGGGGAGAGAGCAAGCGTCTTAATGTGATGTAGTCTTGTGAGGTGTGTGTGTGTGTTATGATGTGGAGTTGAGAAGAGCACTGTTGTTATTATTATTATTATTATTATTATTATTGTTATTATTATTATTATTATTGTTATTATTATTGTTATTATTATTATTATTATTATTATTATTATTATTATTATTATTATTATTATTATTATTTGGATGGGGGGAGAGTTAGCCTGTGTTAGTTAGGTGTTGACATTATATATAAAGTTAGTTATTATTATTTTAGTGTGAGGGGCGTGAACTGGACATGGCAGGTGGCACGTGCTGATGACAGTGACACGCGCCACACCTGTCATACACCTGAGTGCCGGGCCAAAATGATCGTACATGAGGAAATAAATTAAAAAGTGAATTTACATTTTCTTTATCTTTGGGTGTCGCTTCTGGTAAGGTGGTGGTTATATACAGGTGGGTGAGTGGATGGATGGTGGAGGTGGAGGAGGTGGATAAGAGGAGGTGAATTATCCATAACAATAATAAACAATATATAGTACATGGGATAAAATTTGGAGGGGGTCAGTGAAGAGGGAGACAGATTACGCAGGTGTGTGGCAGGACAGGTGAGGTGCCACAGGTGTTGACTCATTAAGTATTCAGGCAGGTGTGTGTGTGGGCCGTGGAGCTGGGGTGAATATTCATAGTGGTGAGCTGGTGGTATATTCTCTCGGCTTACAACACCTGGTGGGCGTGTGTGGCCACCAGGGTGTGTGTGGCCATCAGGGCGTGTGTGGCCACCAGGGTGTGTGTGGCCACCAGGGTGTGTGGCCACTAGGGCGTGCGTTCATATAATTAGGATGATTCATGTGCATTGAGTTTTGTGGTAGTCAGGGTAGTGTCTTTTCTCTCTCTCTCTCTCTCTCTCTCTCTTTCTCGGGGACTGCCACCCACCACCACCCACCCACATCCCCCCACCCACACCTACCTCCCCCACCTACCTCCCCCCACCCACATCCACCTCCCTCCTTCCACCCACCTCCCACCCACCACTAAAGAACGAACTTGGGATTATGGTGATGTATATATGTATGTATGACACACTACTGATGTATCGCTCCATAAAGTGTATCTTTACAGCGAGGAGGAGGGGGGTGTCGATGAATCTCAGAATGAACACTGTGACTCCTGTTGTCTCGGTATTGAATGTTGTCAGAATCCTTCGTCCGTTGTGTCATATTGTCTCGCGCAAAATCGTATAGGTACTTTTTTGGAGCGAGTACACACACACACACACACACACACACACACACACTTGTTTACCACTCGTGTTTAAGATGCCGGAAACCCTGTGGTAATAATCCTTTCCGTCCGTCCGTCTCCACTGATTCATCGTTGGAGGAGTGGTGAGGTAGGGGTGGAGTGGTGAGGTAGGTGTAGGAAGGGTTAAGGGTGAGGTACTGTGGGTGTAGGGAGAGGGGTGTAGGGGGTTCCCACGGTAACACGCGCACCTGCCTGGCTCAAGACACAAGATTGCCCCAGGTGTTATGGA
Source organism: Homarus americanus (assembly GCF_018991925.1). Lineage (NCBI taxonomy): Eukaryota > Metazoa > Arthropoda > Malacostraca > Decapoda > Nephropidae > Homarus > Homarus americanus. The sequence continues at coordinate 6,242,942 of NW_024756914.1, forward strand.
AGATATTACGTGTGGCTCCACCCTCCTCCCACCTACCCCTCCCTACCCCTTCCTCCTCCCCTTCCTCCTCCCCCTCTACATTCTACCCCTCCCCCCCTCCCTCCTACTCCTCCCTCCCACTTCCCTCCTCCTCCCCTCCCACTTCCCTCTTCCTCCTCCCTCCTACCCCCTCCTCCCTCTCCTCATCTCCTCCCCTCCCCATCCTCCTCCTCCCCCATCCTCCTCCTCCCCCATCCTCCTCCATCCTCCCCCTCCCCCCATCCTCCTCCATCCTCCCCCTCCCCTCCCCCATCCTCCTCCATCCTTCTCCTCCCCCCATCCTCCTCCATCCTCCCCCTCCCCATCCTCCTCCATCCTCCCCTCCTCCCTCCATCCTTCTCCTCCCCCCTCCTCTCCTTCCTCCATCCTCTCCATCTTCCCTCATCCTCCCTCCCCCATCCTCTCCCCATCTCCTCCTCCTCCCCCTCCTCCCCTCCATCCTTCTCCTCCCCATCCTCCTCCATCTTCCTCCCCCATCCTCCTCCATCTTCCCTCCCCATCTCCTCCTCCCCCTTCCCATCCTCCCCATCTCCCTCCCCATCCTCCTCCATCCTCCCTCCCCTCCTCTCCCATCCTCCTCCTCCCCCATCCTCCCTCTCCCCCAACCCCCATCCTCCTCCTGGCACTACCGTAAGTGGCTGTTACTGTTGTGTGAGTATCTGCAGGAATGATCCAGAAGGGTGGGGCGGGGAGAGCCTTCTACCTTCCCCTCCTTCCCTTCCTCTTCCCTCACCACCCCTCCCCTTCCCTCACCACCCCTCCCCTTCCCTCACCCTCCTCCCCCCTTCCCCTCACCCCTCCCCGTGTCAACAGATTGATAGGGAATTGTAGTGTTTTAACCCTTTTGTTTGTTTACTTTTTATTGTATATTTTATTTATTTGTTTATTTCATTTTCTTTGTTTATTTATATTATTCCTTGTTTATTTCCTTTCTTTTGTTGTTTCTTTATTTGTTTTGATTCCTATGAGTTTATTTTCTTTGTTTATTTTTTGTTCTTGATAACTTCATTTCTTGGTTAGGTTATGCTGGGGGTTAGGTTAGGTTATGTTATTATGTTAGGTTAGGTTAGCTTAGGTTAGCTTAGGTTATGTTAGGTGATGCTGGGGCTAGCTTAGGTACGTTGGGTGATGCTGGGGTTAGGGTTACGTTAGGTGATGCTGGGGTTAGGTTAGAGTGATGCTGGGGTTAGGTTAGGTGATGCTGGGGAACCTGTGGGAGGTAATATTCATGTAAACTGTTCAGTAGTTATTCACATTGAACGTCACTTATCAGCAGCTGTCAGGCGATGCTGTCAGTCATGGCTGTTGGCTGTTGTTTCTTCAGCTGCTAGATCTTTGTTGTGGTGTGTGTGTGTGTTATAGTATAAGTGTACGTCTTTATTTATGATGTGTGTTAAGTACCGTTTTAAGTGGGTTATGGTGTTGTGGTGTGTGGTTGAGGAGGCTGCGGTAATTGGAGGAGAGATAGTGGTGATGGAGGATTGTTGGAGGAAGAGCTGGTGGAGGAGGATGAAGGTGGTGTGTGTGTGTGTCATCTCGGCATCACGGGGGAGGAAAGCAACCTCCACACCGTGTCGTCCTCCCCCTGTCGAGGTCGCACCCCCCCCCCTCTTGTGTGTTGGGGTGGCCTTGTTCCTCCTCTACAGAAGGAAGGACAAGGAGGACAAAGCAGGAAGAAGCAGGTATACGAGCAGGAAGAAGCAGGGAGGAAAGAAGCAGAAGTGGCCACAAGCAGGAAAAAGACCAACGACTCTATTGTCTCGCTTACGCTGGGGAGGAGGACTTTCTACTGCTGGTGCCTGGAAGGGAGGTGAAAAGGGTTGAGGGAGGAGGAGGAGGAACTTCAGTGCGTGGTGGTCGACGAACTATGATCTTCGTGCAGGAGGAGGAGGAGGAGGAGGGAGAGGGGGGGGAAGAGAAGAATGAAAAGAGAAAAAAGAAGAAAGGAAGAAGAAGACGATGAACAACAACAACAAATAGAAATATTGAAGGCGAAGAAGACAGCAAAAGAACAAGACGTAGAAGAAGAAAAAATACGACGCAGAATAAGAAGAAGCGTAACACCCACTATGCAACACTCGAGTACACCTGTGAGGAAGATGGATGTACTAATTCATACCTGTGTCTTCCCCTCCCACCCTCTCTCCCACTCTCTCCCACTGTACCTCTCTCAGCCCTCTCAATGTATCTTTCCTATCCTCTCCTGTACCTCTCCCATCCTCACTGTACCTCTCCCACCACTGTTTCTCTCCCATCCTAATGCACCTTTCCCGTCTCTCTTTAAGTCTCCTATCCCACTCATCATCCCCCTCCAGTGCCACTCATCCTCCCTCTCACATCTCCAGTCATCCATTACCACTATCATCTCTCTCTCTTTCGTCTCTCTCTCTCTCTCTCTCTCTCTCTCTTACCTCTCTTCTCCCACTTTCCCTCCTCATCCCCCAACCCTTCCCTCTCTCCTTCCCCAAACCTCTTTCTTCTCCGCCTCCACCTCTCCCATCCCCCCACCAAGGGCTGTCTACTCTCCCGCGTCTCGGCTGGATGGGACCCTCGTAAAATCGTCTGGAGGTTAATGTTACGGCCGGCTTATATATGTAAAGTGAGGAGGAGGAGGAAGAGGTGGTGGTAGTGGAGGAGGAAGAGGTGGTGGTGGAGGAGGAAGAAGAGGTGGTAGTGGAGGAGGAGAGAAAGATGAGATGATGAGGAGGAGGATGGAAATGGAGGAGGAAGAAGATGGTATGGTGGTGGTGATGGTGGTAAGACGAGGTGGTGGTGTGATGATGGTGAGGAGGAATGTTGGTAAGGTGTCTGCTGAAGGGGGATAAGATGGAAGAAAGGAGGTTAGGCTTGTTTAGGTTAGGTTTGGTTTGTCAGATTGTTGTAAGGTTGGTTAGGTATATAGTTAGGTCAGGTACAGGTCTGTTATTTGGTTTGGTAAGGTTCAGTGTCAGGGCAGGTGTGTTAGGTTATATAGTAGAAGTTAAGGAAGATAAACCAATACGCCCTCTAGTATCCACCTCAGGGTCTTTTGATAGAGAAAGATGAGGGGTATCAGGGTGTGAGGGAGGGGGTGACAGTAGTATAAGGGTGGGGGTGAGACCGGCGCTACAAGAGCCGGGTGTCAGATTACTATCCAACTCGTAGAGGGTCACAGGCTGCCGCTCCCTCATTGACGCCCCTCTGCTGGAGATGGTCACTCATTATGGTGGTAGTGGTGGTGGTGGTGGTGAGGGTGGTGGTGGTGAGGGGTGGTGGTGGTGGTGAGGGATGGTAGTGGTGTGAGGGGTGGTGGTGGTGGTGAGGGATGGTAGTGGTGCTGAGGGTGGTGGTGGTGAGGGTGGGGTGAGGGATAGTGGTGGTGAGGGTGGTGGTGCTGAGGGTGTGAGGGATGGGGTGGTGGTGAGGGTGGGGGGTGAGGGATGGTAGTGGTGCTGAGGGGTGGTGGTGGTGAGGGATGGTAGTGGTGGTGAGGGTGGTGGTGCTGAGGTGGGGTGAGGGATGGTGTGGTGGTGGGGGTGAGGGGATGGTAGTGGTGAGGGATGTAGTGGTGAGGGGATGGTAGTGGTGGTGAGGGTGTGGGGAGGGTGGGGGTGAGGGATGGTGGTGGTGAGGGTGGTGGTGAGGGATGGTAGTGGTGGTGAGGGTAGTATAGTAGTATTGAAGTGGTCGTTGTTGGGTGAGGATGGTGTTGGTGGTAGTAGTATTAGTGGTAGGGTTGGTGATGATGGTAGTGGAAGGGTGGTGGTGATGATGGTAGTGAAGGGTGGTGGTGATGATGGTAGTGAAGGTGGTGGTGATGATGGTAGTGGAAGGGGCTGGTGGTGATGGTAGTAGTGGTAGTTATAGATATAGTAATAGTCGTTGGGGGGGGTGTTGGTGATGGTGGTAGTTGTAATTGTTTTGGGGATGGTGGTGGTGGTAGTTTTCCAATAACCCTCCTCTTACCAAACCCTCCTCCTCACCCCATATTAAACCCCTACCCTCTCCCATCCCCTGCCCCTCCTCTCCTCCCTCCTCCCCCTCCCTCCTCTCCCCTCCCCCTCCCTCCTCTCCCTACCTTCCCTCCCCTTCTCCCCTCCCTCCCTCCTCCTCCCTCCCTCCCCACCCTCCCTCCTCTCCCCCACCTCCCCCCTACCCTACCCTCTCTCCCTCTCCCTCCCCACCCCCCCAAACGTAACAGGGAGAGATCCTCCTTCATCCCCTAATATGTGTGGTTTTTAATCTCTTATCATAAACACATAGACGGGTCCTATTACTGACTTGTGGTCGTGGTAACTCTTTTAACACTCGTAGCGTGGTCGTGGTAACTCTTTTAACACTAGTAGCGTGGTCGTGGTAACTCTTTTAACACTCGTAGCGTGGTCGTGGTAACTCTTTAACACTAGTAGCGTGGTCGTGGTAACTCTCAACACTAGTAGCGTGGTCGTGGTAACTCACAGGTTGACTGGGTTTTTAAAGTGTCATGGACTGTACGAGTGTTAGAGTGGATATTATTTTAGCTGGGGTCTGTTAGGTTATGGGGACTGGGGCCTATTTGACCAGCCAGGCTCGATGTTCATAATAACGGGGTAAAGTTTCATATACCTGGGTTAGTGGAAGGACTGTAGTGGAGTTATTGTTGTCGTGGGAACCTGACCTTGTGGTGGTGATAGTGTGGTGGTGGTGATGGTCGTGGGAGGGATGTATGGTAGTGGTGGTAGTGATGTGTGGTGGTGGTGGTGGGTGATGGTGGTCATGATTGTGGTGATGGTGGTTGCTACACCTCACTCTTACCTGCGTTAGTAAGTATTAATCTACACGACTTGAGTGTGTGGTCACCTAACCTTGATCCCTTGGGAAACCTTACCCTTTCTTCTCGCTGTCCACCACCACCAAACACACTATACCACCATTACACATCACCCCACCACACCACCACCCACCACACTCACCACCTCCACCACATCACCACCACCATCCCCACATCACCATCCCCACACCACCACCCCCACACCACCATCCCCACACCACACCACCACCACCCCACCCCACCAACCCCACCACCACCCCACCACCACCCCCTCACCACCCCCACCCCCACCATCACCACCACCCCCCACCATCACCACCACCCCACACCACCACCCCACCACCACCCCCACACCATCACCCACCCCCACACCATCACCACCCCACACCATCACACCATCACCACCACACCATCACCCCACACCACCATCACCCCCACACCACCACCCCACACCATCATCACCACCCCCACACCACCATCACTAACTCTAAATGTTACATCATCTGCTGGCGACCTCAGCTTCACCCCACAGAGGAAATAGACTAAGGACTTGTTGACATTATAAAGAGAACGTGGCTATATAACTCTTAAGTGTGTGTGTGTGTGTGTGTGTGTGTGTGTGTGTGTGTGTGTGTGGTGTGTGTGTGTGTGTGTGTGTGTGTGTTGTGTGTGTGTGTGTGTGTGTGTGTTGATAGGAGTATAATAGTGGTAGGTGGTGGTGGTGATGGTCAGAATAGTAGTAGTAGTAGTAGTAGTAGGAGGGTGGGTGGTGGTAGACTGTGGATAGTGGTAAAAGAGAGGTGGTAGGCTCTGGATAGTGGTAGGATAGTAGAGATAATGGTGTGGTGGGATAGTGGAAATGGTGGGTGGTGGTAATAGATGGATGTATGGTGGTTGTCGTGGTAGGTGAGTCGTGGTAGGTAAGTGATAGTAGTCGTGGTAGGTGAGTGGTGGTAGTAGTGGTGGTAACAGGAGCCCAGCCCAGCAGTCAGCCGGCCACCACAGGACTGCCACATCACACGGGGCTCCGGGGAATACTCAATGAGGTTTCCGCTGGCCGCATAATTTTCCCGACAACTTCTCTTTTTGCATATGCCGGCCGAATGTTGTGGCGGTGGTGGTGATTGGCGTGGATTTCGGATGGTTATTGCGCAATTAATTCTTCTGTCGATATGTAGTGGTGTGGTGATTGTTATGGTGTGGTGATTGTTTTGGTGTGGTGATTGTTATGGTGTGGTGATTGCTGTGGTGTGGTGACTCATTGACCCCTTATGCCACCCAGGTCCCTCTTATACCACCCCAGGACCCCTTATACCACCCCAGGACCCCTACACCACCCCAGGACCCCCTTACACCACCCCAGGACCCCTTACACCACCCCAGGACCCCTTACACCACCCCAGGACCTCTACACCACCCCAGGACCCCCTTACACCACCCCAGGACCCTAGAGGCTTTTAAAAGACACACTTCGGCAAGACAGGTGGACTTCGTCTTAATAACCTGTGTGTTGCCAAGTTTTATAGCACCATAACGGTGGCTATAGGATGTGGGGGTTGTGGGCGTTGGGTGGGAGAGGGAATAGGGGCGTTGATAGAGGGTTTGGGTCTAAGATAGGGGCATAATGAAGGGGTTGTGGGCGTGGGGTGGGATAGAGGTAAGGGCGGGGCAGAGTGATTATTTATTTATTTTTACAGCAGACAACAGCTAATTCATTGTGCACCCCATACTCATCCTGTGGGTGGTAGCGCATAAAGGATTACAGGTCAGAGGTCTCAAGGATGTTTATCAGAGCCCAGTGGTCAGGATACTGTGGCGTTGAGAGTTAGAGTATTTCTTGTACATTGTTTGTTTAGTTCTGTTCACAGGAGTTGACTTATTCACACGTGTGTTACATACTGCAGTGTGAGGCAATAGCTGTGGCTACACTTTGTTGTTCACATCTTCTGGACAGGCATTTAATTCCATTGTGTGTGTCCCATGAGCACTAGAGTATTTAATATGACGAAAGAAGATACAGTAGAACTTCTGAAATCAACCTCAGGATGACCCTTAGGCTCTTGCATGGTGATCCAGATAACATTGCTTCCAGGAAACTGTTAGAATATACGAGGATGTTTGGACTAGACCACCTGCACAAAGTTGAGACACAGCAGTGCTTTTTGACCACACATAATCCTTATTTCCAACACACACACACACACACACACGCACACACCGTAACCAACAGACTGCTCATAACATCGCACAACCATCTACACTGACGGCTTTCTGAACACTGTCTGTGGGAGGGCTGGAAGTGCTGTCATTGTGACTCAACCTAACAGTAATGTAATAGTGAAGGGAGCTAGAATTAATGGTAGTCATCCACTCTACAAACTGAACTATTGCATACAGCCTGAAAAATTGTTGCAGACACTGACAGTCTCTTCATCACTGACTCCTTATCCTCACCACTTGCTCTTGATACCCTAAACTCAGAGTGTCACCCGCTTGTCTCTGAAGTCAGAAAAACTTGCGTCTTGTTAACTGGGATGTTAGGATCAAGCTGCTGTGGATCCCCTCTCACACAGGCCTCAGTCAACATGACAGAGTTGACGCCTTAGCTAAACTCGCGTCTAACAAGACAATGTTGAGTACAATCTAGGAGTGTCAAAGAGAACCCTAAAAACTGTAATCAGGAAAGAAGTTGCTGATAAATTTGAGTCAAGTAGACAAGTGCAAACTGGCACTAGTCAATCCATTGTTTACCATGATGAGATGTATCAAGTGAAACATGTATATGGAGCAAGTACCAAGATCACTACATTACAAGATGATGTAACCGTCAGACTGAGGTTAGGATATAAGCACCTCTGGCTGTGTGCCCCTCAGGTAAATGTGAACAAAATTAAATGTAAAGTGTGTGGCCAGACATATTGCCACACACTCCAACACTACCTCCTTGACTGAGAGAAAATAGAACCTTTTAGGGACAGGTCCAAGTACAGAGTGAAATGGCACGGCACTTTATCTCTAGTGGCAAGATAGCCGACATATTAAGATTGTATCCAATTTGTTTGTACCTGGTAACCTGGGCATACGGCAGGGTGCTACAGTGTGTGGTGAGGTTCAGTGAACGCGCCGGAGAACCGCGCCCCCATGTCAGCGAGCCTGCACGCCCTGATGCCCTGCAGGTCCAGGTGGGCGCGGGCAAGCTTACCTCCACATACCTCCGTGAGACAACACCAAGTCCTGGATAACCCCTTCACCTCCCTCCCTCACCCTCCTCCCTCCTCACCCCTCCCTCACCCTCCCTCCCTCACCCTCCCTCCCTCACCCTCCCTCCCTCCCCTCCCTCCCTCTCCCTCTCTCTCTCTCTCTCTCTCTCTCTCTCTCTCTCTCTCTCTCTCTCTCTCTCTCTCTCTTCTCTCCCTCTCTCACCCCCCTTCTCACCTCTCCCCTCCCTCACCCCTCCTACCAATTCAGTATTTTGTTGATTATAATAATTGTTGGACTATACACAATATTAAAATGGTGTGATGGTGTTATAGTGGTCTGTGATGTTATAGTGGTGTGTGTGGTGTTATAGTGGTGTGGTGTTATAGTGGTGTGTGTGGTGTTATAGTGGTGTGGTGTTATAGTGGTGTGTGGTGTTATAGTGGTCTGTGATGATTGATGATAAAGCAATTTGTTGGACTTATGTTTTTATTAGGTTGGTGATGTAGGCCTATGGTGGCATTGGGGAAATACAGTGATAAGTGTGATGAAGTGTGTAGGCTGGAGTGGTGGTGGTGTGTGCAGGTGATGAGGGCCACACCCACTCAGCCAACACCGACCATCACTCATGTTCAATAAAAGTGATTACTATCACCTGTCCTGCCACACTCCATCACACACCTGTCCTGCCACACTCCATCACACACCTGTCCTGCCACACTCCTTCACACACCTGTCCTGCCACACTCCATATAATACGTGAATAATGGGGAGGTATAGTACTGGGAGTTTGTATATAATAAGCTTATAGTGTGTGTGTGTGTGTGTGTGTGTGTGTGTGAAAAAAACGCCAGAGGGAACTGTCCGAAAATTCTTTTTGGGGGGCACTCCCACATCCTGTGGGTGTGAAGGCAGAAGCGTTTACAGCGCCCAACAGGGAGCATGCTAAGTTCATGCTTGCCTTATGTCTCATGAGTTAAGGGCGTAGAAGCATGAAGAGTCAGTGGCTTATGTCATCAAGTTATTGGAAGCTCCAACAACTTGTCCCTGAATACGAATTCGCAATTTTCGATTTACAACAGGTACCTACTTTACTGCTAGGTGAACAGGGACTAATGGGGGCGTTGAATATAATACTATTAACCCCTGACCTTTGACCCCTGAGCTAGATATTGACCCAACAAACATGGTCCTGAGATCCGTGTGTCAATATCTTTAGGTTACGTGTCTTTATGTTATGGCTAGACACGTGGAGAGAGAGTATCATCCAAATAATTGTAGGAGTATTGACAACTGTGTTATTATTGGAGGCTGCAGGTGGTAGGTGGAGGGGTAGTGAACTCTTAGGTGAGGTGATGGGGGAAAAATGAGGTGAGGGAGGTAGGGGGGGCCAGGTGAGAGGTGAAGGAGGGGCATGGGTGAGGATAGATGAGGTGAGGGAGATATGGGGTCAGGTGAGGGCAGGAGCAGGTAAAGATGAGGTTAGGGAAGGTGGGGGAGAGAGGGAGGGGGTAGGTGGCGTGGGAAGATAACATCACCTCACCATCATTAATAGGACAGGACAGGTTAGTTAATCGCTGCTCGAGGGGACGACAACACTACCAGCTGATATGCCCCCTCCCCGGCGCGCGACAGCTTCCCCTACAGGCTCCCCGACAGGCTCCCTCAAACAGTACCACCAGCTGATACCCCGACTGCTTCCGACAGTACCACGAGTTTATAACTCCTCCCGATAGCCTCCCCGACAGTACCACCAGCTGATATAACCCCTGACACCACCCGACAGCCTCCCCGATAAGAACCACTGCGTGTGTGTGCGCGTGCGTGTGTGTGTGTGTGTGTGTGTGCGCGTGTGCGTGTGTGTGTGTGTGTGTGTGTGTGCGCGTGCGTGCGTGCGTGTGTGTGTGCGTGTGCGTGCGTGCGGTTGTAATTAGTATGTATCAGGTGACAACAGGTGTGTGGTGGCGTGTAAGTTACTTCACCCCTCCCCCACCTCACCATTCCTCTCTCCATTTCCTCTCCTCCCATCATCTTACCTCGCCTCGCCTTCCCCTCCTCCTCCCTCTTCTCCCTCCATCTCTTCTCGCCCTCACCCCACTCGGACTGGTTGCTAATAGTATACCGGTACAGCTCGCCCTGGGAGATAAAGATCAAACTGGGAACTGGTTAGGTTAGGTTAGGTTAATAAATGGGACACTTACCTGGTTGATGGCTTGTCTCTCTCTCTCTCTCTCTCTCTCTTCTTTCTCTCTCTCTCTGTCAGGTCGTCTCCATCAACCAATCAGAGTCAAGAATCATATCTAATCACCAGTTGGTTATCAATGAAAGGAGGTGAGACGCGTTGATTGGCTGGCGAGGTGATAACGCTGGCCAATCAGATGACAGCGATAGTACGGGGGGAGAGGGGTTTAATGGTTGATAAATGAGCCAAAGGCTCTCTCTCTCTCTCTCTCTCTCTCTCTCTCTCTCTCTCTCTCTCTCTCTCTCTCTCTCTCTCTCTCTCTTTTTATATATATATATATTTTTTTATATATATATATATACACACACCACACTGAAACGCAGACACCACCCCCTCCTCCCACACACACCTCCCTCCCTCCCACACACCCCCTCACCCTCCCTCCCCACACACCCCCTCACCCCTCCCCTCCCACACACACCCCCTCCCCACACACCCCCCTCCTCCACCACCCCCTCCCCCCCACACACCCCTCCTCCCCCACACCCTCCCTCCCCTCCCCACACACACACACCCTCCCCACACACACACCCCTCCCCCCACACACACCCCTCCCTCCCTCCCCCCCACACCCCCTCCCTCCCCCCACACACACCCCCCTCCCTCCCCACACCCCTCCCTCCCCCACACACCCCCCCTCCTCCCCCCACACCCCCTCCCCTCCCCACACACCCCCTCCTCCCCCCACACACCCCCCCTCCCTCCCCCACACACCCCCTCCCTCCCCCCTCACCACCCCTCCTCCCCCCCACACACCCTCCCTCCTCACACACCTCCTCCCCCCACACACCCCTCCCCTCCCCCCACACACCCTCCTCCCCACACACACACCCTCCCTCCCCCCCTCCCTCCCCACACACCCCGCCCTCCCCCCACACCCACCCGCCCTCCCCACACACACCCCACCCCTCCTCCACACACACCCCGCCCCTCCTCCACACACACCCTCCCTCCACACCCGCCCTCCCCCACACACACCCCGCCCTCCCCACACCCGCCCTCCCCCACACACACCCGCCTCCCCCCACACACCCCGCCCTCCCCACACACCCCCCCTCCCCCACTCCCTCCCCCCACACCCCGCCCTCACACACCTCCCATCCTCCTCCCTCACACACCCCGCCCTCCACCACACCCCGCCCTCCCCCCACACACCCCGCCCTCCCCCACACACACACCCGCCCTCCCCACACACCCGCCCTCCACCACACACACCCGCCCCTCCCCCACACACCCTCCCCCACACACCCCGCCCTCCCCCCACCCCTCCCACACACCCCGCCCCTCCCCACACACACACCCGCTCCTCCCCACAAACCACCCGCTCCTCCCTCCACACACACCGCCCTCCCCCCACACACACACCCGCCCCTCCCCCCACACACACCCGCCCTCCCCACACACCCCGCCCTCTCCCCCCACACACACCCCCCTCACACACCCCGCCCTCCCCCCACCCGCCCTCCCCACCCTCCCGCCCCTCCCCCACACCCCCCTCCACACCCCGCCCTCCCCCACACACCCCGCCCTCCACCACACAGCCCTCCCCACACACCCCCTCCGCCCCGCCCTCCCCACACCCTCGCCCTCCACCACACTCCACCCGCCCTCCCCACACCCGCCCCTCCACACCCGCCCTCCCCCACACACCCCCCCTCACCACGCACACCCCGCCCTCCACACACACACCCCGCCCTCCCCCACACACCCCGCCCTCCCACACACCCCTCCCCCACACCCGCCCTCCCCCACACACCCCGCCCCTCCCACACACACCCCGCCCTCCACCCACACACCCCGCCCCTCCCCACACACACCCCCCGCCCTCTCCCACACACACCCCGCCTCCCCACACCCCGCCCCTCCCCACACACCCCGCCCCACACCCCGTCCCCCACACGCACGTGGCGGCCAAAACAAACGCCTGGCCCTATAAACAATCATATACAAACACTCAGTAGTTGTATTAAGGATGGGCCGGATGTGACGTCATTTACCAACAACAACGATTCTTAACTAATTAATTCACTTTGACACCAGGCTTTACTTACTGACTTGACTGAGGGGCTTGTTTGAAGGTTGTGGGAGGATTTTGAAGGTTTGTGGGTGCTTGTGAGGGTTTTAAAGGTTAGGTTTGGTTTGGTTGGGTTTGGTTTAGTTAGGTTTAGGTTTGGTTTAGTTAGGTTAGGTTTAGTGGGGTTTGGTTTGATTTAGTTGGGTTGGGTTAGGTTTGGTTTGGTTAGGTTTTCGTTTCGTTTTCGTTTCATTGTTAATTTGTTGTCACTTTTGTCTTTTATTCAAATTAGTTTTAGTTCGTTGATGATGACGTGGTAAATGTCCCTATAACTCAAAATACGTAGACATTATTACGTCACTATAACTCACTATACAAGGGTGTTATGTCACTCGCTGTCACTATACATAGAATTGTTACATCACTGTCACTATACATAGAATTGTTACATCACTGTCACTATACATAGAATTGTTACATCACTGTCACTATACATAGAATTGTTACATCACTGTCACTATACATGAATTGTTACGTCACTGTCACTATACATAGAATTGTTACATCACTGTCACTATACATAGAATTGTTAATCACTGTCACTATACATAGAATTGTTACGTCACTGTCACTATACATAGAATTGTTACGTCATGTCTCTATACATAGAATTGTTGCGTCACTGTCACTATACATAGAATTGTTACATCACTGTCACTATACATAGGTTGTTACGTCACTGTCACTATACACAGAAGTTGGTTTGCGTCACAATGAATGATGAGATTTATATATAATAATAATACAGGTTCGTCTTGCGTGCAGGAAATAGTGTGTGTGTGTGTGTGTGTGTGTGTGTTTGTGATGTGTGTGTGATTGTTGGTATTCTGTGTGTGTGTGTGTGTGTGTGTGTGTTGTGTGTGTCAATTTTGGACACACACACTCCTAACACACACACTCTCCTATACACACCACTCTTCACACACACACTCCACAACACACACACACACACACTCCACACAACACACACACACACTCCAACACACACACACACACCACAACACACACACACACACACACACTCCACACCAACACACACACTCCTAACACACACACAACACACACACACACTCCCACAACACACACACACACACACACACACACCTCACAACACACACACACACACACACTCACACACACACACACACACACACACACAACACACACACACACCTCACACACACACACTCTCCCACAACACACACACACACACACTAAACACACACACACCACAACACACACACACTCCACAACACACACACACACTCCACAACACACACACACACACACACACACACACACACACACATGCTCGCCAGCCACCAGGGATATGTGTGGCCAGGCACCTTTTTTTTCTGCCTAGTGTTAAAACAATGGTTGGTAGCACTTGAGTCGCCCACATGACCCTGGTAAGAGGATTATGCCCCAGTGTTGTGTAAGAGAGAGAGAGTGAGAGATACAGAGAGAGAGAGAGAGAGAGAGAGAGAGAGAGAGAGAGAGAAGCCCGACATAGTTTCAGTGTGTGTTGACGAGAGTGGAAAACACTTCTTTGTCGAGTTGTTTGGACTGTGAGTTTCAGATGGTCTAAAAAACCAGTGGGGTGACGACGATTCTCAGGTATTATGGGATGTCACCTGATGATGAAACACCTAATGTTACCTGTGTGGGGGGTTAGGTTAGTGTTGGTTAGGTTAGGTTAGGTTAGTGTAGGTTTGGGTTAGTGTTGGTTGGGTTAGTGTTGGTTTGGTTAGGTTAGGTTAGTTAAGTTGTTCTATGGCAGCTTTAGTTTTGAGGTTTAGTGAAAGAAAAATGGATGCCAGTCATGGCGGTGTGTTTTTGTTTTACTGTTGTTTAAAGGTTAAAGGTGGCGAATTGAACTACGCGCACACACACACACACACCGCACACACACACACACACACACCGCACACACACACACACACACCGCACACACACACACACACGCACACACACACACACACACACACACACACACAACACTCGCCACTGTTCTCGTGTCATGCTGCTTATACATCTCGATGCTCCTCTCTCCCTTGTATAAAACACCAGTATTGTCTCCTGGTGTCCTAGTACCTAACTCACTAATTACTTGACCCGCTAGTACTTGATCCACTAGTACTGAACCCAATTGTTTGATTCACTAGTACTCGACCAGTTAGTACTCGACTCGCTAGTACTTGATAATGATAATGACGACGACGACAATGATGATAATGATAATAGCAACAACAAGAAATCTAATATGTCTTTATTGTATATTTTCAGGTATATGCCAGTGACGACGCTACCACACACACCTGAGTGAGGTAAGGTGCCACACACACATGTAAGGACTGTTGTATATAGTGTTGTTGTAGTGTTACTCCTTGTGGAACACGGCAGTAGAAGCTGGTCGAGCGGTAACCCAGCTTATGTCGACTTGTATTCCCTCAGTCAGAATGCTGTTGTCTGTTTACCTTTTGGGGTTTGAGTGAGAGGAGGACATATGTATCGCCTCGTCACACACACACACACACACGCACACACACACACACACACACACGTCAGGTACACAAACTACGGTAAATAGTCTTGAGATTTGTCTACGTCTGTGAAAGTTAATGAATGTAACTTAATTTTCACCTTAGTAGGTTACCTTAGTTAATCACCTTGGTGGCGCACGTGAGTGCCAGCACAGTGAGTCCACCACAGTGAGTGCCACGTTTTAGTGCCATCAAAAACCTGTATTTATACTATCCTTTACTTAGTACTGAATTTACAAGTTTTTGTATGCAATTTACAAACATGTATTCTCAATTTACATATTAACATCAATATTAACATTTACAATTAATTTACAGATTTGCAATTTATATTATATATTTTGCATGCAAAATACAGATTTACATTATTTAATATATTACATTCAATATGCAGATATGAAATATGTTTCAACATTTACACAAAAAATACACAGAATAACAATAAGTTTACATATTTACAGTAAATTTACATATTTACATTCAGTTTTACGTATATTTATCGTGGCCGGACAGATGGCCGAAGGACATCTGGCCGACGGACTGAGGATAATAAGCTAACATAATTGCAATGTGATACATTTGCATGATAGAAAATTCTTTTTTACACACTTGTATAGGCTAGGCTAGACTAGGTTTGGTAAGGTAAGGTAAGGTGGTTAGGTTCGGCCATTTGTCCATTCGGCTAAATGTCCGTCGGCCAAGTGACCAAGGAGCCATATTTACACCCAATTTACAAAGTGTAACCTTCATTTACATAAAAATTTTCCAACTCATAAGAAAAGTCATTAATAATGTATGTCTTAATGGAGGTAATAGGGCCGGATAATGGGGTAATAGGGCCGGATAATGGGTGTGGGTCTGATAATGGGGTAATATGGCCGGATAATGGGTGTGGGCCGGGTAATGGGGCCGGATAATGGGGTAATTGGGTCTGATAATGGGGAGTGTGGGCCGGATAATGGGGTAATAGGGCCGGATAATAAGGTAAAAGCCGGATACTGAGGTAATGTGGCTGGATAATGGAAGCAATAGTTTCATTAGTGTGCGTATTTTATTAAGCTAGAGAGATAATGAGAGAAAGATAGAGATAGAGGTGAGAATGAGAGAAAGAGAGAGAGAGAGAGAGAGATAGGGTGAGAGAGAGAGAGATAAGAGTTGAGAGAGAGAGAGGTGAGAGAGAAAGAGAGAGAGAGGTAGTAATTACACCTCATTAGTAGTGATAGAAAAGTTATTAGAAAAGTCATTAGGTGAAATGATAGTGTCATATCACCTGCTTGTCACCTGACGTGTACTGGGAGGGGGTGTTGGTGTGTACTGGGTGGGTGTACTGGGAGGGTTGTTAGTGTGTATTGGTGGGTGTACTGGGAGGGGTTGTTGGTGTGTGTGGGTGGGGGGTGTTGGGTGTGCTGGGAGGGGTTGGTAGTGTGTACTGGGTGGGGGTGTTGGTGTGTACTGGGTGGGTGTACTGGGAGGGTGTTGGTGTGTACTGGGAGGGTTGTTAGTGTGTATTGGGTGGGTGTACTGGGAAGGTTGTTGGTGTGTATTGGGGAGGGTGTTGGTGTGTACTGGGAGGGGTTGTTGGAGGTGTGTGACTGGGTGGGGGTGTTGGTGTGTACTGGGTGGGTGTGCTGGGAGGGGTGTTGGTGTGTGTACTGGGAGGGGTTGTTGTGTGTGTGGGTGGGTGTGTACTGGGAAGGTTGTTGGTGTGTGTGGGGGTGTACTGGAGGGATGTTGGTGTGTGCTGGGAGGGGTGTTGGTGTGTACTGGGTGGGTGTACTGGGAGGGGTTGTTGGGTGTGTGTGGGTGGGTGTACTGGGAGGGGTTGTTGGTGTGTATTGGTGGGTGTACTGGGAGGGTGTTGGTGTGTGTACTGGTGGGTGTACTGGGAGGGGTTGTTGGTGTGTATTGGGTGGGTGTACTGGGAGGGGTTGTTGGTGTGTGGGTGGGTGTACTGGGAGGATGTTGGTGTGTACTGGGTGGGTGTACTGGGAGGGGTTGTTGGTGTGTATTGGGTGGGTGTACTGGGAGGGTTGTTGGTGTGTGTGGGTGGGTGTACTGGGAGGTGTTGGTGTGTACTGGGTGGGTGTGTACTGGGAGGGGTTGTTGGTGTGTACTGGGGGTGCTGGGAGGGTTGTTGGTGTGTATTGGTGGGTGTACTGGGAGGGGTTGTTGGTGTGTGTGGGTGGGTGTACTGGGAGGGTGTTGGTGTGTACTGGGTGGGTGTACTGGGAGGGTTGTTGGTGTGTACTGGGTGGGTGTACTGGGAGGGGTGTTGTGTGTACTGGGAGGGGTGTTGGTGTGTGTGGGTGGGTGTACTGGGAGGGTTGTTGGTGTGTACTGGGTGGGTCTGGAGGGGTTGTTGGTGTGTGCTGGTGGGTGTACTGGGAGGGGTTGTTGGTGTGTATTGGGTGGGTGTACTGGGAGGGTGTTGGTGTGTGTACTGGGTGGGTGTACTGGGAGGGTGTTGGTGTGTGTGGGTGGGTGTACTGGGAGGGTTGTTGGTGTGTACTGGGTGGGTGTACTGGGAGGGGTTGTTGGTGTGTACTGGGAGGGGTGTTGGTGTGTACTGGTGGGTGTACTGGGAGGGGTTGTTGGTGTGTGCTGGGTGGGTGTACTGGGAGGGGTTGTTGGTGTGTGTGGGTGGGTGTGCTGGGAGGGGTGTTGGTGTGTACTGGTGGGTGTACTGGGAGGGGTTGTTGGTGTACTGGGTGTACTGGGAGGGGTTGGTGTGTGGTATTGGGTGGGTGTGTACTGGGAGGTGTTGGTGTGTATTGGGTGGGTGTACTGGGAGGGGTTGTTGGTGTGTACTGGTGGGTGTACTGGGAGGGTGTTGGTGTGTGTACTGGGTGGGTGTACTGGGAGGGTTGTTGGTGTGTACTGGGTGGGTGTACTGGGAGGGGATGTTGGTGTGTGACTGGGAGGGTGTACTGGGAGGATGGTGTGTACTGGGTGGGTGTACTGGGGGTTGTTCATGTGTACTGGGAGGGATGTTGGTGTGTACTGGGAGGGTGTACTGGGGGTGTTGGTAATGTCACGGGCTTGTCATGGGAAAATGGTCTTCACAAGGGCATGACATGACAGTAGCAAGTTGTCTCTGTTATTCGAATGAGAACCTCAAATAGACAGGAATTCCGTCCCAACAAGTGATCCCGTCAACTTGTGGTGGGATGACGGGCGCCAGTAACTACCTGTCTCGTTAATTACAGGTGTTGTCAGGTGTAATTAGAGGGGGGAGGGGAGGGGGTTGTCACCTCTGCCGCCTCTGGTGTCAGCCGCTACCTTACCTGTCCTCGTTTCACCTGTTGGGGGGGGCGGGGTGTGTGTGTGTCCTGCGACCACCACCATTAGCCTCCTCCTCCTCCTCCACTTACTCATTCCCCATCTCTCACTTCAGTTTATCCCCCTCATCCCTCTCCATTCTCCCTCTCCTCCCTTCTCATTCTCCCTCTCTTTTCTTTCCTCTCTTCCTCTCCTTTATCTTTCCTCCCTTCTCTCCCCTCCCTCATCTCACCTACCTCCCCCTCGCCTTTCCTTTCTTCTCTTCTTCTCCCTTTCGTTTCCCCCATTCTCCCTTTCCTTTTCCTTTCCTCCTCTCTTCCTTCCCTTCTCTTTTTCTCTCCTCTCCCCCACCTCCTCATCCCTTTTCGTCCTCCGTCTCCCCCTCATCCCCTCTCCCTCTCTCCCACTCTCTACCACTCGCCATCTCTCCCCCTCTCTCCTCTACACCCTCCTCTCCCTTCCCTTGGCCAGATCTTGCCCAGCCATTCCAGCTTCTTCACACCTCCAACTCTCTCTCTCTCTCTCTCTCTCTCTTGTTCCTCCTCCTCCCACGGGCGGTAGTAATGATGACATAACAAGGAAGAATAAGATAATGGCGATAATAGTTTAAAAGATCCTTACTGTTATGTGACCCGTTATTAGTGTGGTGTGTGGGTGTTTGTTTTTGTTTGTTTGTGTGTGTTTGTTTGTTTGTGTTTGTTTGTTTGTTTGTTTGTGTGTGGAGGCATTCAATCGTAAAGTTATTATGTATTTGTGGTTTGGGCTATGAAATGACGATGACACACACACACACACACACACACACACACACACACACACACACAATATTTTAGCAGTGTTAAAGGACCGTAAAAATAAAGTAAACTGCCGGAAAATTTGCATACACTACTTGACTCCCACAGTGACTCTGCGTTAAGTTTTCCTCCTTAAGTTAATGGGTAGTGTTGTGGGGGCTATGGGTAGGTTAGGTTAGGTTTGGTTAGGTTAGGTCTGCTCAGGTCTCTCCTTCCCTCCCTCCCTCCCACCTGTCCCTTCCTTCTCCCTCCCCTCGCTCCTCCCCTCCCTCCCTCCTCCCTCCTCCCTCCTCCTCCCTCCCTCTCTCCTCTCCTCTCTCTCCTCCTCTCCTCCTCTCCCTCTGCCTTCTCCTCATCCCTACTTTTCCCTCCCCCCTCTAAAACTCCCCACCTCCCTTCCTTTTCTTCCTGCCCTCTCCCTCCCCCTCCTTCCCTCCCAAAACTCCCTGCCCTTCCTTCACCTCCCCTCTTCCCCCTCACCCCTCGCCTTCCCTCACCCCTCCCTCTTCCCCTCACCCCTCCTCTTTCCCTTCACCCTTCCCTCTCCCCTCCTCCCCCTCCCCTCTTTCCGCCTCCAGGCTTCCCCCGGCTTCCCTGACTCTGTGAGGCGGAAATAAGAAGTGTTGTTATGGAGAAGGTCTGCCTCGCCCTGTTGTTGACACCTTAATAAACGTTTATGCTGGTGCTGAGGGCGTGTTGGCGTTGTTGTGGGCGTGGGAATGAGTTGTTGTGGGCGTGAGGGATGAGTTGTTGTGGGCGTGGAATGATGAGTTGTTGTGGGCGTGGGGATGAGTTGTTGTGGGCGTGGGGATGGTTGTTGTGGGCGTGGGGAGCCAGGTTGTTGTGGGCATTAGAAGATGAGTTGTTGTGGGCGTGGGGTCGAGATGTTTTGGTCGTGTTATTTTGGGCGTGGATTGAGTTGTTTAGGGTGTGGATTTGAGTTGTTGTGGGCTTGGGTTTGAGTTGTTGTGGGCGTGGGTTGATTTGCTGGCGTGTTATTTTGGGCATGAGTTGTTATTGTTGGCGTGGGTTGAGTTATGGGCGTGGCTTCCATCAGTCTCCCACCACTACCAATCAAAACCCATGAATTCTGGAAAGATACATTCTGATCGGCGTGTTTGGGTGCGCGGAAGAGGGTAACTAACGCTTCATTGGTGTGTCATTGACCAATCAGCATTCAGAATCTTGCGATAATGTGTTTACACCTTGGTGCGTTTGTCAATTACTGTTTTGTTTTTTTGTTTTTTTAGTCCTGTGAGGCGAGATTCGATTCAATTAAGTTTGGTTAGGTTAGATTAATTTGGAGTAAGTAAAGTTAGGGTAGGTTTGGTTAGGTTGAATTAGGTTATGTTAGGGTAGGTTAGGTTAAGTTAGGATAGTGTTAGATTAAGTTAGGGCAGTGTTAGGTTAAGTTAGGGTAGTGTTAGGTTATTTTAGGGTAGATTAGATTGAGTTAGATAATTAATGATAAAAAATACACTGAACTGTGAAAGATATTCTCATGAGAGAAAGAACAGAGACGAGAGTTAATGAGAGAGAGTGTGTGTGTGTCAAGTTACTGCCTGGTGGAGGTGTGACGGTGTTGTTGAGTGTGTAATCATTACACCCGGGTGTCAGAGGAGGTGTTGACTGGATCTGTCATGGGTGTTGGAATGGGGCGGGGCGGGGAGGTGCGGTAGGGGGTGGTGGCTTAGTAGGTAACGAGAGATGCCTGTCACTTTCATGTCTTGTCTTCTGGCGTGTGATGCCTGTCACTTTCATGTCTTGTCTTCTGGCGTGTGTGTGTGTGTGTGTGTGTGTGTGTGTGTGTGTGTGTGTGTGTGTGTGTATTAGGGTGTAAGGAGGAAGTGGGCGGGGCTGGGTGTAGCACTTGGTGGGCATCAGTAGGGTAGGGTTGGGTATCTTGAGGGCAGGAAGGGGGTCATATGAGGGTACAGGAGGAGCACCTGAGACGTGTGGGTGGAGGGCGAGTGGGTGGAGTTTGGGGGATGGGTACATTTGAGACGACTAGATGACCAGAACAGGTGAAACGGCCGCCCTCACCCCTACACGCCCCTACACGCCCCTACGAGCCCCTACACGCCCCTGGCTCTCACATCGTACGGGTATTATTATTTAATTTAGGAGGAGAAGAAGAAGAGTAGGAGGAAGAGGAGAAGAGGAAGGTGGTGATAGTTAACGACACAAGATACGCCCTCTCCTCCTCCACACTGATTCTTTAATACACAGCTTCCCGTACCAGATTCCTCCTCACTCTTGTCTTCCCGGTGATGTCCCCCCTCCTCTCGCAACCCCCCTCCCATCCTCTTGCCCATTCCCCTCCCGCTCCCCTCTCATCCAGGTGTGGCCAGATCTAGTTTGCAGGTGTATGTAAATTTTTGTGTATACCTCAATTTGAATTTAAAAAGGGGTATGCGGCGGCTGAGTCGATACTGTACTTCTCTCTCTCTCTCTCTCTCTCTCTCTCTCTCTCTCTCTCTCTCTCTCTCTCTCCTAGTTCACTCAGCTGTAAATAGGTACCTGACTTGACAGATGAGTTGAAGTGCAGGTGGTCAAGTGCAGTGCCCGGCTGTGGTACCTAGCTTAGTGTGTGTTACTGATGATAATTAAGTCATCTTTCTTCTTCTCCTCTTCTTAGTCTTCTTCGTGATCTAAACCTCTACTTCCCTCTCTGCGTCTCCTCTCCTCACCCCTCCCTCACCCCTCCCCTCACCTCCCTCCTCCTCACCCCCTCCTCCCTTCCTCCCCTCTCCCTCACCTCCCTCCCTCACCCCTCCTCCCTCACCCCCTCACCCTCCTCACCCTCCTCCTCACCCCTCCCCCTCACCCCCTCCCCTCACCCCCTCCCCTCTTTTCCCTTCCTCCTCTTCCTCGTCGTGGTGGAAGTGACAGGCTAATAAAAGTTGCGTCACAGGCGATGAAGAAGTGATTATGGTGATCACGAGTCATTACTACCTCGTCTGTGTTACTCCTCCCTCTCACTCACCCTCTCATGTGTTACCTCCCACTCCCTTCTCATGTACTACTTCTCCCCCCTCTTTCTCCACTCCCCTCTTTCCCCACTCCCCTCTTTCCCCACTCACTCTCATCATAGTTATTCATATGTATTAAATATCATGGTTATTCATTATTATTTATCAGTCTCATAATATTTCTACTTATTTTTAATTAGGTTTTCTTGTAAACAACTTGATGAGCCTTCCGACATAAGCTGCGTGCCTTGTCCGGCTCTACTGAAGACGTTATAACGACGAATAATTATCAACCTACCCTAACGTTATACCATTCGTTGTAAAGAATCATTAATTCTATCATCATTTTCACTCGTTAAATATAATGCATGGATGTATTTTTTGGTTGTCTTGCCTCGGATTCATGTTTTTTTTGTGTGTCGAAGTCGTAGTCATTTTTTTGTGGTGTGGATTCGGACACGTAAACTTAGCCAGTGGGCGGGGCGAGGAGAGGTCAATAGTTTATGGGTGTTATTTCGGTTTTGTTTACGCCATTTATAAGAATATCTAATTAAAATAAATATATCATAACAAACAGGATTAAAAATGTTTGTTTGTCGTGTAATATAAATATTGAATAAATCATGACAGTGGGTGTATTTATTCGTAATATATTCACCACCTGGTAACTCTGCGGCTGGGAGTGTGACCTGTCGTCTGTGTCAAGCGCTCTGATTGGCTGAGAATCACTCGAGTGAATCCAATTAAAGACGAATGTGGTGACTATCACGTCTGTCTGGCGGTCATATTTATTGGTTGTATTTGCCTGCTGGGTATGATCAGGTGGTCAGTGGGTATGCGCAGATGGTCACTTTGACTGACTCGCTTAACGTGTGACTCAAATTTGGATTCTGAAAGGGTGCCTGGAGCTACGATGCCTGATGCCATGGTGCCTGGGTGCCATATTGCTATGTGTCATGATGCCATAGTGGTTGGTGTCATGTCTAGTGCCATGGTGCCCGAGTGCCTAATTCCATGGCTCCTGATGCCCGAGTGCCCGATTCCGTGGCTCTTTAGTGCCTGAGTGCCTGATCCCATGGCCTCGAGTGCCTGATCCCATGGCCCCGAGTGCCTGGTGCTTGGGTGGCCGTGTCATGTCACATCCTCCCTCACTACTGGGAACTGAACTTTGGTATTTCCTGAAATATGTAACGCAATCTCTCTCTCTTTTTTTCTCTCTCTCTCTCTCTCTCTCTCTCTCTCTCTCTCAGTACAGTAATAGTAAATTGCTTCACGTATCGTCAAGGTCGTATTGAGCGGTGCGTGTTTCCCATAGTGAGCTGGCGTTTGTAACACTGCCGGCATCTGTGTACTCTTGTTGTTGTTATTCTTCATCTACTTATTATTATTATTTAGTAGTAGTAATATCGGTAGTAGACGTAGTGGTGGTAGTAGTAGAATTGGTAGTAGACGTACGGTAGTGGTAGTAGACGTAGTTGTAATAGTAAACCTAAAATCCCATGACTAAACTGGAATCATCTGATGAAGCCAAAACACTATTAAGGCGTAACCCCTCACACACACACACACACACACACACACACACACACACACACATATATAGGCTATATATATATATATATATATATATATATATATATATATATATATATATATATATATATATATATATATATATATATATATATATATATTAAACTAACGTGTGTGAGACACAGGGTGGGTGGAGTGTGTGTCCGCGCTGGGCACAGTGGTAATGATTTACCCAGATGGTACATTAAAGCCCAAGCAAGTTAACTCTATCTTTAGATTTTATTTAATCTCTCTCTCTCTCTCTCTCTCTCTCTCTCTCTCAGTAGTTCTCTCATTTTATAACACTGTATAATACGATTTATATATATATCTTATCTCTCTCTCGGTAGCCCCTGGCCCCCAACAGGTAGTCCCGAGGCCCACAACAGGTAGCCCCGGGGCCCACAACAGGTAGTCCCGGGGCCCCAACAGGTAGTCCCGGGGCCCACAACAGGTAGCCCCGGGGCCCACAACAGGTAGTCCCGGGGCCCCAACAGGTAGTCCCGGGGCCCACAACAGGTAGCCCCAACAGGTAGCCCCGGGGCCTAGAGCAGGTAGCCCCAACAGGTAGCCCCGGGGCCTGACGTGAGGTGTGGGAGGGATTAGCACAGAGAAGGTCAGAGAGTAAGCTGTGGCCTAGCCCCCCGTCCTCTCTCACACTTCCCTCTCCCGCCTCCTCTCCCCTCTCCCTCCCCTCTCCTTCCCCTCTCCTCGCCTCTCCCCCTCCTCTCTCCCTCACTGTTGTATTATCCTGGTTTTGTTGTATTTTCTTGTTATAGTGATGTTGATGATAATGGTGGTATTGATGGTGATGTTAATGGTGTTAGTGGTGATAGGTTGGATCCAAATGTGACGTCACGGGAGAAGGTGACGTCACAACCACCAACACCGGGGAGGTGACGTCACGGAAGGAGGTGAGGTGAGAGAGAGAGAGAGAGAGAGTAGCATTTGGTGTTTGAGGAAGGTTAAGGGGAGAGGGAGGAAGTAACCGATGGGAGGGAGAGGATGGGGAGGAGGGAGGGAGGAGGAGGAGGAGATAGGAGGGATGGAGAAGGGTGAGAGAGGGAGTGAGGAGATGAGATTGGGGATTAAAATGAAGGATAGGGATGGAAGGAGGATGGGAGGGAGGGTGGGTGAAGTGTGTGTGGTGGTGAAAAGTGAATTACCGACATTGTATCGTAATAATGTTTCCTGTTGAGTCGTGTGTTCCTCCCGCCCGCCCACACTCATTCTCTGTGGGCGGCGAGGGTGGATTGTGGCGGGAGGGTGGATTGTGGGCGGGGTGTGTTGTTGTTGTGAACGGATGGCAGATGGATGGGCGGGCGAGTGAATAGGTGGATGGGTGGGCGGCTGGCTAATGGATCCGTGGCCGAGTGAGTGGGTTTGTGGGCGGCTGGCTGATGGATAGGCTGCCGAGTGGGTGGGTGGATGTCATGGGCGGCTGGGTGATGGATGGGCGGTTGGGTGGGCGGCACTATTATAGTATTCTAAGTCGGATTACATAGACTAGTTAATATACTCTCTCTCTCTCTCTCTCTCTCTCAGTGTGTGTGTGACCTTTATAGCGTTAAAGCACACTAAGAAAAATCACAATTGCTGTATTGTGTTTGATTTCATGATATTTTCTATATAAAGGTCAGGGATATGTGTGTGTGTGTGTGTGTGTGTGTGTGTGTGTGTGTGTGTGTGTGTGTGTGTGTGTGTGTGTGTGTGGTCAAGTTAATCGTTGCTCTTCATTGGACCTTGACCCACCTCTTTCTCCTCCTCCTCATTTCCTCTTTTCCCTCTCCATTACCTTTATCTTCCTGTTATGCCTCCTTGTCTGTTTCCTCCTTCTCTGTCTTTTCTTCCTCCTCTTCTCTCCTCCTCTTCTCCTTCCCTTCTCCTCCCTCTTCCTCTCTCTCTCCTCTTCCCTCTTCCTCTTCCTCCTCCTCCTCCTCCCTCCTCCTCCTCCTCTTCCTCCTCCTCCTTCCTCCTCCTCCTCCTCCTCCCTCCTCCTCCTCCTCCTCCTCCTCCTCCTCTTCCTCCTCCCTCCTCCTCCTCCTCCTCTTCCTCCTTTCCTCCTCTCCCTCCTGTGATTGGTGCATGAATAGCGAGCACAAGTCGATGTTATTGACTGCAGTGTGTGTGTGTGTGTGTGTGTGTGTGTGTGTGTGTGTGTGTGTGTGTGTGTGTGTGTGTGTGTGTGTGTTTACAGTATGTGTGTACGAGTATGTGTGTGTGTACGAGTATGTGTGTGTGTGTACGTATGTGTGTGTGTATGAGTATGTGTGTGTGTGTGTGTATGAGTATGTGTGTGTGTATGTGTGTATGAGTATGAGTGTGTATCTGTGTGTGTATAGTGGTGACGACATCGGTCGATCAATGCGTGTACGTGAGATTAACACAATGGACACAGGTGCATTTGTTTAGAATAGCAGTTGTCCACCTTACCGCGACGAGCACGTGTGTGTGTGTGTGTGTGTGTGTGTGTGTGTGTGTTTTTTTTTTTGTGTATGTGTGTTTGTGTCCGTGTATGTAAATTATGTTTTTTGGGGTGTATTAAGTGTTTGTGTATGTCTGGGTGTATGTGTGTATGTTATGTATGCATATGTAAGTGTGTGTATGTACATGTTGGTGTGTGATTGTAGTGGTGAAGTGGATTACTCCACACAGTAACTCTTGGAGGAGCACCACACGAGAAGGTGTCAATACTTTGGAATTAGCCCGACTGCATAATGAGGCAGACAAGCGCCCAAGCCGGAAAGACCCTGCCGCCGCTCCTCCCGCACTAGATGTAACCCTCCACACATGCAAAACATCTGTTGACGACCCTGCCGGTTCCGTATCGGCCTCTCGAGATCATCTCAGAGCTCACCAACGAAAGTGACATCCTTAATAACTTAGGTATATCATTGTCTCAGAGCTGGATGATTGCCATACTAGATTCCGAATATCAGCAAAGTAGTATTAGTGTAGTTCGTCCACTGGTCACAACACACACACATCCACCACCTGAGATAAGATAAGGCATATCTACCTGGCTATCTCAACCTGCGACACGTAAATACATTCACAACAGATTCTACGTTAAACTTTTCGCTAACGGGGAACATAAACGTTGTATCTAACTCTCTTATTTCCACAACGGTACGAAGATGACGATCAAAATGGCGGCCAAATTACACCGTGACTTTAAGATAGCAAGTCACGTTCACTCAACCCCAGAAAGGTAAAGAATAAAAATGGTCTTGAGAATGTTTGAGAATGAGTGGTGCTGGCGGCTACAGTATGAACCGGAAACACGCGATAAAAGATGTTATTTTGGGAGTTTGTTTCCGGGTTGTGTTGTAGTGGTGTACCTGTCCTATACTGAAGGTACAGGTAAATAACAGGAGGTACAAATACAAGTACAGTTATCAGTGTGTTGCGAGGGCCTCGGGTCTGGGGGTCAGTCACTCCTGGAATATTACAAACATTCACACCGTTTTTCGCGTGTGTGTAATCTCTGTAATCGTGTACGTGTCGAGTATATTAGCTCTACACACACACACACACACACACACACATATATACTCTCTCTCTCTCTCTCTCTCTCTCTCTCTCTCTCTCTCTCTCTCTCTCTCTCTCACCTAGGGGTCGTCAGCCGTGCCCTGCTGACGCCCGCGGCTGACCTCCACCCCCCTTACCCTCCTCCCCATCACACCTGACACATTCCACGCGTATTGGGGCATTGCCGGCGTTGATTGGTTCTCGACCACGCTGCCTCTTTGAGTCCTAAACGGGCATATGGGACCCACTTTCACACCTTAATGTTAAAATGACACAAACACCAAAAATTCTTACTGAAAATCGTAATTATAAAAACGTTTGTAAGGATGAATTTTATTTGCATTGAATTTTTGGTCATTATTAGTTTTTTATAATAAATTTCAATTGTACAGTTTTTTTAATTAATTTTTAGTTGGTTAGGTAACCCTAGGTTAGGGTAAGTTTGGTTGCATTAGGTTTGACTAGGTTAAGGTAGGTCAGGTTGGATTTGGTTTTGTTTGGTTAAGCTAGGTGAGTTTAGGTCAGGCTAGTTTGGTTTGGTTAAGCTAGGTTAGGTTAGGCTAGTTTGGTTTGGTTAAGCTAGGTTAGGTTAGGCCAGGCTAGTTTGGTTTGGTTAAGCTAGGTTAGGTTAGGTTAGGTTAGGTTGAGTTAGAAATATTGGTTGTGGTGGTAACATCATTATAACTCAATGTATACAACCATAACATTTACAACAGTTGTGGTTGTAAGTGTTAGGTCAAATATTTAATGTCTCTTATATTTACATCTAGAGTGAGACAGCTTTCACCCAGAGAGAGACAAAGAGTTTTTTTGTACAGTTCAACTTTGTCCTCTAAAAAATCTAATAGGGGAGGAATAGGCGTCTCTCTCTCTCTCTCTCTCTCTCTCTCTCTCTCTCTCTCTCTCTCTCTCTCTCTCTCTCTCTCTCTCTCTGTCTCTCTCTCTCTCTCACACACACACACACACACACACACAAAGTTTCAAGACGAACTGCCGTAAAAGCAGAGGAATGGGTGAGAGGAACTGCTGGAACGACGGCAGTGAAGTGAGAGGTGGTATATTGAGGCGTGAGGAAGGGGGGAGAGGAATGGAGGGAAGGGAGGTAGAAAGAGGAATGGAGGGAAAGATGGAAAGAGCGAGGAAGGGAAGAAAAAGAAGAGTGAGATAGGGAAGAGGGAGGGAAGACTAGACGTGGGTGTGGCGGCCGCACGTGGTGGGGTTGTTGATTGCTTGTGAAGGGTGGGGAGGGGTAGTGGTGGAGGGGTGGAGGGGAGGGGTGGGGAGGGTTTATGGTGGAGGGTGTGGGGGGTAGTGGTGGAGGGTTGGTGGTGGAGGGTGTGGGGGGTAGTGGTGGAGGGTTGGTGGTGGAGGGTGTGGGGGGTAGTGGTGGAGGGTAGTGGAGAGGGCAATCTAATCTGTGGCATTGAGAGTAAAGAGAAGTTCCAGTACATTGTTTGTTTAGTTCTGTACATAGAAGTTGACTTAGCTGGTGGTGGTGTGGGAGGGGGAGGTCGGACACTCGAAGTAGTACCTCCAACCTCCAGCTGTCCTCTCTCACAGGTTAGGTTAGGTTAGGTATAGGTTAGGTTTGGTTAGGTTAGGTATAAGTTTGGTTAAGTTAGTTTAGGTTAGGTATAAGTTGTAGTAGTAGGGAGTGTAGTTGTGCGCCAAGGTATCACTCCGCCTCCTCTAACACGGTATCGGGGAATGTGAGAGGAGAGGGGAAGGGTAGAGTGGCAGGGAAGAAGGGGAGTGTTAGGAGGAAGGGGAGAGTTGGAGGGAGGTGAGAGAAGTCAAAGGGGAGGAGGGAGGGGAGACATGGGACGGGTTGGGAGGATGGAGAGAGGGAAGTGAGGGGAATCCAATGTAAGGGGCTGGGATGGAGGGAGGACAGGGAGAGAAGTTTTAAGGAGGGGAGGAGGGAGGGAGAGGAAGGTGACATAATTAAGGTGAAAATTCCTCTCCCTACGATTCCTCCCAAGCAGTCACTCGGGTTAAGTGAACGTATTTAGTGAGTAGAGTTCCTGTGTTATTTTGGTGTTAATTTATGATGTAGAGAGAGAGAGAGAGAGTGAGTGTGTGTGTTCTGGATCTGTCTAAACATTCAACCTTTATTTTTTCTGTCACTTTTTTCATTGACGGGTAATTTATCTAGGCCTTTGATGTTGCGTCTCTCTCTTTGAAGTGATATTGGGAACCTTCTGGTAGTCTGTCTGTCTCGTGTGTGTGTGTGTGTGTGTGTGTTTATTTTAGTGAGAGAAAGAGAGAGGGCACCCCCATTACCCCGTGGCCATGGCAGACAGGGCAGATCAACCCCCCCCTCCCCCCCTCCTTCCCTCCCCTAGGTCAAGAGCCAGACTTCCAATGTTTACATGTCATCAGCTGGTGTGGTTGACTCAGTAGTGCCCCAGGCCACCACAACTTAATCTTGCGGGTCCTCTCTGATGGGACGCTTTAAAGTTGCTCTACGTGACCTCGCTTGTGTACGTAGACAGATTCTTGTGTCTTGAGGTGGAATGTAGAACCAAAATAAAGGGAGAATGTCTGTAATGTCTCCCTGTCGGTGTATATAACCCGTTGGTGATAATAGTTGTCTTATTTTATCTAGTTTCGTCTTATTTCTTCATTTATCTGTGTTTTATTTATCCTCTTTATCTTCGTTCGTGTTATTTCGGTTTATTTTGTGGTAGGTTTCACAGCCAGTAATGTTTTGTTACTTGAGACACGGTATTCTAAGCACCCCTCGGGTTGGGTCTATACCGTATCTTAACCTACATTATTGACGAGCATGTTTCCCCGTTGAGGTGTGTACAGTGCTGGAGGGGCATCGCCGTGTGTGTGTGTGTGTGTGTGTGTGTGTGTGTGTGTGTGTGTGTGTGTGTGTGTGTGTGTGATTAAGCTGTCCGTCATATATCTTGCTATTATTAACGTCTAAAAATAGAGACCATTAATTGTGCAAGAAGAGGAACACACACACACACACACACACACACACACACACACACACACTCACTCACTCACTCACTCACTCACTCACTCACTCACTCACTCACTCACTGTTTTCCTCTCACTAGCCATACAGTTTTTCTCGATATATTTTACACAACACGTAATTAATACCATTATTTTTTGACCTGTATTGTGACGTCATTAAGCTCTTGTTTACACTCTAATACTTGACAGTCTTCATCATGTTTTGTCATTTTTAAAAGTGCTTATTAAAATTGTGTAATATTGTGTGTCATTGTGAATACTTGTGTAATATAGGGTAGAATTGTGTAGCCTTGTTTATAATTGTGTAATATACTGAATAATTGTGTAATCTTGTGTATAATTGTGTAATCTCTTGTATAATTCTCATATCGTGTATAATTGTGTATAATGTAGTTTATATTATGGCGTTCACTGAAGCAGATTATAGTACATTAAGTGAAGTATGAGATAAGGTAATGACGTGCCCTGGATTAGGTTAGGTTCGGTTAGGTTAGGTTCGGTTAGGTTAGATTAGCGTTAGGTTAGGGTAATTTATTGTTAGGTTGAGTTAGTTTGGGTTAGATTAGGTTAATTTACTGGTAGGTTAGGTTCAAGCCTTTTTAAGTTAGGTCAGTTGAGGTTCGGGCAAATTAGGTTAGGTCAGGTCAGGTTAGGTTAGGTCAGGTCAGGTTAGGTTAGGTCAGGTCAGGCTTACACACCTTTAAACCATAATAGTAATGTGGTGGTGTGAGAGAACAACAGTAGTATTGGAGCAGCTTTTGTTTAATGGCACAAGTTCACTTCTGTTATGGCGCCAACTGATTGTTATTTTCACGTTTTATCCCCAGGTGAGTAACCAACCCGCACCATCGACAGTATTGCCAAGGTTAAGGAGGGTGCAACTCTGCGTATTAAAGGTTGGTAACACTGGCTCCAACTTAAACTAGACTTATTTACTAACTTAGAAAACTACTTAACTATCACTTAAGGTTAGGTTAAGTGTTGCCAAGATAGACTTGTTATCAAGGAGGGGGGGGGGGAGGAAGGTGCAGCGCTACGTGTGAAGTTGGTAACACTGTGACTCCTACTTCCTACTTACACTCTACTTAACGTACACTTAATGTCTACTTAGAAAACTACCTAGCGACTGTTGCTTTATGGTTAGTTAGCGTGGCATCTCCTTACACACACACACAGGTAACTCAGGGTCATCTGTCATCATTAACTTGGGCTGTAAAATTACGGTTATTCCACGATCTCTCTCTCTCTCTCTCTCTCTCTCTCTCTCTCTCTCTCTCTCTCTCTCTCAATGCCTCCCTCCTTACCCCCTCTACTCGCCCCTCCTGGACCCCTCTCCTCGCCCTCCACAGCCCCCATTCCTCGCCTCTGGCCCCCTCCTCGCCCCTCCTGACCCCCACTCTCGCCCTCCACCGGCCCCCCACTCCTCGCCCCTCCTGGCCCCACTCCTCGCCCTCTGACCCCACTCCTCGCCCCTCCCTGACCCCCCCTCCTCGCCCCTCCTGACCCCCACTCCTCCCCTCCCAGCCCCCCACTCCTGCCCCTCCCAGCCATTCTTCCCAGGTGTGAGGTCTCCTCCTCAAATCAGACAATAAAGGACAACGTGTATTAAATCAGTTTACAGAATGGTGTGTGTGTGTGTGTGTGTGTGTGTGTGTGTGTGTGTGTGTGTGTGTGTGTGTGTGTGTGTGTGTGTGTGTGTGTGTGTGTGTGTGTGTGTGTGTGTGTGTGTGTGTGTGTGTGTGTGTGTACACCTCTTAAGGGGGGAGGAGGGAAGAAGGGAGGGAAGGTGATGCAGGAAGGGTGGGGGAGGGAAGTAACGGGTGAGGAAGGGGACGTGATGATGGAGAGGAACTGGGAGGAGAGGGAAGGATGGTGGTTGTGGGAGAGGGAGGGAAGGAGGGGGTGAAGAGATGGAAGGAGTAAAGGGAAGGAAGGAGGGGTATATGGGATGAGTGAGAGAAAAGGAAGGGGAGTGGGGGGTGGGAGGGAGGGAAGGAGGAGGATGTGGGATAATGGAGATAAAGCGAAAGTGGGGGAAAGGGAAGGTGAGAGGGGAGGGAAGAGAGGCAGGCAGGAGGGGGTGACTAAAGTAGAAAGATCAACACTCGCTAATGTTTATAAATGTTTATAATTGTTCCTGAAGTGGATTTACGCTCCCGGTAATGGCTGGCTGTCTGTCGGTTGGTCTGTCGGTCTCTGTATGTATGTATGTGTATATGTATGTATGCATGGTTGTTTGTCTGTGTGTATGTCTGCCTGTTTGTGTCTGTCTGTCTGCCTGCTGCTCGTCTCTTGTCTGCCTGTCTCTCTTTGTCTGTCTGCCTCCCCCGTCCGTCCGTCCCTTTTTAGCCTCGGTGCAGACTAGTTTGTATCTCTTAATGTATATGTGTGTATGTGTGTGTGTGTGTGTGTGTGCCAGCCCTAATACACACTACACCTGTAATTAGTGTGGACCAGGTGAGGGAGGGGGGAAAAAGCGAGGTAGCCGGTCAGTAATGTACGTTAATGCTGTATGTGTCGAGTATACCCCCACCCACCCCCCCACCCCTACACACACACACACACACACACACGTGACAAGTGCCAGACAGTGCCACCAGGTAAGGCCGTGTCGAGTGCCATGTTAGCCAGGGAGTTGACACCATATGATAAATCCTTCGCCTCGTCAGCATCCCCGACTTTAAGAATGAACCCGAAGAAGGCGATGACGATGCTCTCCCTTACCTCATGGTGTGTGTGTGTGTGTGTGTGTGTGTGTGTGTGTGTGTGTGTGTGTGTGTGTGTGCTTCATGAACTGTGA
This sequence comes from Homarus americanus, assembly GCF_018991925.1. Classification (NCBI taxonomy): domain Eukaryota; kingdom Metazoa; phylum Arthropoda; class Malacostraca; order Decapoda; family Nephropidae; genus Homarus; species Homarus americanus. The sequence goes on from NW_024756914.1 coordinate 6,275,769, forward strand.
TGTAAACAATACTTTGGACTTGCTTAATGTTAGTTGATTAGATCCGTTTGTTTGTTTTGTTTACCTGAGTGTAGAAGGTTGTTTGGGAGGGTGTTTGTTTGTTTGTTTGTTTTTTGGGGGATGTATAGATCAGCTTTATGGTGTTTTGTGTGGCGTACTTTAGGGTCATGAACATTACTTTGGTTTCTCGCTTGTCTTTAAAACATTGTAGGTTCACCCTCTTTGATGTTTATTTACACCTGCCTGTCTGTCTGTCTGTCTGTCTGTCTGTCTGTCTGTCTGTCTGTCTGTCTGTCTGTCTGTCCCGTCTAGTGTTGATAGAAGGACTAGGTCAAGATTATCCAGCGGGGAGACATTGAACTTTATAGTCGTCTTCCTTGTGTACCTGCTGGGTGTACCTGCTTGGTGTACCTGTTGGGTGTACCTGCTTGGTGTACCTGCTGGGTGTACCTGCTTGGTGTACCTGTTGGGTGTACCTGCTTGGTGTACCTGTTGGGTGTACCTGCTTGGTGTACCTGTTGGGTGTACCTGCTGGGTGTACCTGTTGGGTGTACCTGTTGGGTGTACCTGATTAAAATTTCTCTGATTGATTGATTTTTGTTGACACCTTGAAGGACTGACGTACTGTGGTGTGTATCCCTGTGTAGGTGTTGTGGCTGTGTACGTCCCTTTGTCTGTCCGTCTGTCTGTCTGTCTGTGTCTGGGTGTCTATGTCCGTCCGTCTGTTTGTGTGTGTTCGTAAACTTTCTCTTGAGCAGAATATAACTCATATTGGTACAGATATTTGATGGAACTTCAGTTGTGGGGGAGCAGCAGCCCTCAGCCCTCATACACCATCTGGGCAGCCCTCATACCCTCACACACCACCTGGGTAGCCCCCAGCCCTCACACTCCACCTGGGGGTCCTACATTAAACTTGAGCAGGAGACACAACACCCAGGAGGCCAACTGTCTCTCTCAGGAGGACCATTCTTCCTTCTTCCTCCTCCTCCCTTCTTCCTTCTTCCTCCTCCTCCCGTCTTCTTTCCTCCTCCTTTCTTCCTCTAACCCCACCTCTTTCCTTCTTCCTCCTCCTCCCTTCTTCATTCTTCCTTCTCCTCCACCTCTTTCCTTCTTCCTCCACCTCATTTCCTTCCTCTCTTTTTCCTTTTCCTCCCTCCTTTCTGTTCCTCCCCCCTCCCATTCCTCCCTTGTTTCTCCTTCCTTTTCCTTTCTCCCTTCTTTGGCCCATGCTTGTTCCATTCCCCCCTTCGACCCAAACAACCCCCTTCCTCGACCCACAACCCCCCTCCTCCCATCCTCCACATCTCCCTTCTCGACCCACACATCTTCCTCCACCCCCTCCCTCCTCTCAAACCCCTTCCCCCCACACCTCCCATCCCCACATCATATAGCTAGGCCGAGTAGCAAGTGGATTCTCAAAGGTCCTCACGATAAATCCCCCAAGCGCCATAACTATCCTGGACGTCTCATCTGGGTTACAGTCTCTGAGCAATCTGGCCGCCATTAAAGCCTCCATATTCATGTTGTTCCCCCCAGAGAGCCGCTAAGATGCGTTCTCACTTCTCTAGTTATTAGAAGTTATGGATACTGAGGAAGTTTGGGAGTTGTGGTTATGAGAGAGATTAGTAGGAGAGAGAAGTGGGGTAAATTGTGGTTGTGATGGTGGTGGGGGGTTGTAGATGGTGCTGTTGGTTGTGCTACGGGGGTTGGTGGTATGGTGGTTGTGTTGGGGGTTGTAGATGGTGCTGTTGTGGTGGTGGTGGTGGTTGATGTTATTGTTGGGGGGTGGTGGTGGAGGATGACCATCACACCCCCTACACGGTGTCAGCTGTGTTCTCTCACTACGGTAATGTAACACCTCACACACCATGTTATGATAATTTATGTAGTGTGTGTGTGTGTGTGTGTGTAATAATAATAATAATAATAATAATAATAATAATAATAATAATAATAATAATAATAATAATAAATAATTAACTGTTTATTGAAAACATTCTGCAGCCCGAAGGCTGAAAATATACATTGGACATAAATGACTTATTACATACATTGGTGGTTTAACAAAAGCCTTCATTAGAGAAAGGTAAAGGAACATACAGTGAACATACAGATTAATAGGTGTTGAACAGCAAAAACGTAGTGTAGTAACGCCCTCCCAGATGGTGTTAGAAGGGACCTCACGTGGTGTAGTAGTTCCCTCACAGATGGTGTTATGAGGGACCTCACGTGGCGTAGTAATTCCCTCACGGATGGTGTTATATGAGTGAGGTGTGGTCCCAGGCCTTCCTATCGTAGACGGATTAACACATCGCTGGTTGTTGTTGGGTCTCACGGGCAGTTATCACTGGGTACCTGGGACCTCACTGTGTGAAGGTTAACTTGGGTACGACTCGGCTGTTACTGTTGAGTTGTTCTCACTGACTTTATGCACTGTTCACCACTGTTCACCTCTGTTCAACACTGGTTCCATTCCTTTGCTAAATGAAATTGTAACTTCTGGCGAGAACTTGTTGATATTCCGGTGGGGAGGAGGGTTCAGGGAAGGGAGTTGGTATGGGCCAACTTAACAGTTAACTTGGCTGCTCCCAGAGGAGCGCCAGGTACATCTTGACCCTTCGGTGGTCAAGGATGTGTGTGTGTGTGTGTGTGTGTGTGTGTGTGTGTGTGTAGAAACGGGAGTGAAAGGAGGAGGAGGGGGAATGGGGGAGGTATTTCTGCATGGTACATAGTGGTTGACTGTGTGTGACCCCTTCACCTCCCCTCACCTCCTTCTCACCTTACCACCTCCTCCTTCCCTCTCAATCCTCACCCCTCACCCCCTACCCATCCTCACCCCCTCCTACCCTCCCCCTCACCCCCACCTTCCTCCCCCTCCCAAAGGTGTACCAGGCATGTGGACTCATTAAACGGGACTAGGGTATGTTGGGGCACGAGTGTACCCAGCCAGCCGGGTATATAATGTGTCACCACCCCTGCCCACCCACCCACCCACCCGGGGAAACTTGCACCAGTTGACCTGACCTAGTTGATTATCTCGCCTTACCTGCATTTCACCTGTACGCGGATCTTTCCTTCACCTGTACACGGATCTTTCCTTCGCCTGTACACGGATCCTTCCTTCACCTGTCCACGGATCCTTCCTTCACCTATACACGGATCCTTCCTTCACCTGTATAAGGAGCCTTCTTCACCTGTACACGGATCCTTCCTTCACATGTACACGGATCCTTCCTTCACCTGTCCACGGATCCTTCCTTCACCTGTACACGGATCCTTCCTTCACCTGGCTGGAGGGTGTAGGCTGGGGGATGTGGTCTGGAGGGGTGTAGGCTGGAGGGGTGTAGGCTGGAGGGGTGTAGGCTGGGGGAGGGATTGAGGTGACGTCAGAGTGTATCGGGTGGTGGTGTGTGTACTCCTATCGTCTGTCACTCACATTCTGGCCACTCACAGTCTGGCCACTCACAGTCTGGCCACTCACTAGTTCTCGTAACACAATATACACTAGATAGTTTTACAGTGAACAATGAAATAATCTCCAGAGGACAGAAATGTATACCCCGGCGTGTGTGTGTTTGCGTTCACGTATATTCGTTTGTTTGCAGTGTGTGTGTGTGTGTGTGTGTGTGTGTGTGTGTGTGTGTGTGTGTGTGTGGTTATAATACTGATGATGATGATAATAATAATAATTAACGGTTTATTAACAAATTACATCAGTCGTAAGCAGAAAATATACAGATGACATAAGTGGTGTATATATAATGTACAATAACAGGGGGAGAGGGTAACTTAAGGCCTTTCAGCACAGTTACAGCACAACAGTGTGAGATTGTCAGGGAGTGAACACACAAGTTATCTACTAGTTGTTAATGATTGTTACAATGGTTAGAATAGGATTGTGTTGTATAAGCTGGATGTGGTTGTGGTATTGAACAGCAATTCGCGGAAAAGGGGCCCCAAGTGGCAGCAGGAGACGGTGAGGAGGATGGTGTTGAAGCTTCGTCCAAAACTGACAGATGAGGTCATGGTGATGATCAGAGAGAGCCGAGAGGGTCGGTGTACTTGAGGGCCTCTTGATTGTGGTGTAGGAGAGGGAGAGAATAGTCTTGCACTCTCTCTAGAAGTCATCGTTGTGTAACAGTTAAGGAAGACGACCAGGCAGGGGAAGCTTAGATGAGCTTAGGATGTACGAATGATGTGTAAACACTCAAGAGCTTAGACGCGGGAACTCCGAGGGACTTGAGGCGACGGAGGAGGTGGAGACGATAGCAGGAAGACTTGATGGTTGTACTGACGTGTTTTCCAGTTCAGTTTGTTGTCTATAGTGACGTCGAGGAGCTTGGTGGAGTCCACAACCTGGAGCGTGTTGGGGCCCAGTGTGATGGAGGGAGGTGGGACAAGGTCATAGGAGAGCCTGATGTGCATAACCATGGTCTTGGTGTGGTTGATGGTGACGTGGTTGGTAGTGGATCAATTTTGGAGACTGTTCAATATGTCCTGGAGGGCGGTGTGGTTGGGAGCATAGTTGTTCACACTGATCCCAATGGTGTAGTCGTCGACATATTTCCAGCGAGCAGAAGTTTCTCTCGACATCTTGATAAGGATGAGGAAGTAGAGCGGTCCCATTGTAATGCCTTGCCTAACGCCACTGGTGAGTGACTGTAAGGAAGCATACAGCTCAGCGTCGGTCACTAAGGAAGTCTGTGAGCCATAATACAACACTTTTCTGAAACCCGAGGTCAATGGCTTTGTTGATAATTATATTGTGACTGAATAAGTAAAATACTTTGGTACAGTTTGTGAAGGCGAGAGGGACAGATGTCTTACGTTTCTCCAGGTTACGGTAGATGGAATCAAGAAAGCCTGCAGTGTGTGTGTGAACATGTAGTCCTAGTGTTGTATTTACTGTATGCATGTATGTATGATATGTGTATTTATATACGGTATAGAGTATATCTGTGCAGTATTCATAAAGATAAACATACATCCTTCAGTATTTTGCAAATGAATAATGTGACACTGCCGTAATGACCAGGTGATGAGGTGGTCCGCCAAGTGTGGATTGTGTTGTGGTAAGACGCTGACTCCCTCCAAAACAGATCATCTGTATGTAAACCTAACCTCACCTAATCTAACCTAACCTCACCCCACCCCACTTCACTTCTCATCAATTCTCCTCCTCACCTCCCAACCATTCTCCTCCTCACCTCCCAACCATTCTCCTCCTCACCTCCCACCCATTCTCCTCCTCACCTCCCAATCATTCTCCTCCTCACCTCCCACCCATCTCTCCTCACCTCACCTCCCACCCATTCTCTCCTCACCTCCCAACCATTCTCCTCCTCACCTCCCAACCATTCTCCTCCTCACCTCCCACCCATTCTCCTCTTCACCTCTCAACCATTCTCCTCCTCACCTCCCACCCATTCTCCTCCTCACCTCCCACCCATTCTCCTCCTCACCTCCCAACCATTCGCCTCCTCACCTCACTCACCTCTCACTCGTGGGTAAACGGGATACCCACCATGACAGTGCATGACAGGACCACAGTCATGACAGCCTTCACACTATCACCTAACCATGACAGAAGATAATCTGTTACGTGTTCCATTGTCAAGTCGAAGTCTGTGTTTATTGTTGCCTTGAGAGAACGAAATCTGTGTTTGTACTTTGTTGCTGACTTGACAGGACGAAATCTGTCTTTGCCATTACAGGACTGAATCTGTGCTTTTTGCTTTGACAAGACGAATATGATCATGTTGATACCATTTCAAGACAAAATATGCGTCTGCCATTTCCATGTCAACACCAAATCTGTCCGTCGTTGCCATGGCACTCTCCTCACAACACAAAGACGGGTGGTTGCCATAACACAGAGACGGGTGGTTGCCATGGCACTCTCCTCACAACACAAAGACGGGTGGTTGCCATGGCACTCTCCCCACAACACAAAGACGGGTGGTTGCCGTAACACAGAGACGGGTGGTTGCCATAACACAGACGGGTGGTTGCCATGGCACTCTCCTCACAACACAGGGACCAGAGGGGTGTCGTCTAATACCCCTGGGTCACAACTTTCACCCCAGCCGGACTCAGTGTGCCCTCCTCTGCCTCCCTCACTTTCTCTTTGTCAGGGAGAGAGAGAGAGAGTACTTATAATTCCCATGACTGCCTTACCTCTACCCAACCCAACCTTGAGTCTGGATTGCTCTTGGGAAAAAAAAAAAAAAAAACCCACTACTGAAACCCTAACACAATTAACCCTGTTGTGTATGTACCTGGATGTTGTTATAACCCCCCGGCTGGTTGTGTTGCTGAGAGTGCCATTTTAGTGCCATGTTGGGGCCACGGTGTTAGTTCGCTTTGATGTGTTGACGTTATACAGATGATGATAGTGGTTGGAATGCCTCGTGTGTGTGTGTGTGTGTGTGTGTGTGTGTGTGTTCCAGTGGCAGGTTTTTGCACACACTGCCTTTCACTCCCTCCCTTGGGCCACGGTAGGTCGTCACGCCGCCTCGCCTATCATAAGTTTCTGCCACAATTGAAAAAGGATAAATTTGGTATTTTCACTCCCCTGTGTCGTGACTTGTCTTGTGAACTCTCTCTCTCTCTCTCTCTCTCTCTCTCTCTCTCTCTCTCTCTCTCTCTCTCTCTCTCTCTCTCTCTCTCTCTGGCTATAAACTTCAAAAATTGGTTGAAGTAATTAATTCCATAGGGATTGACATGACACCTTAGACAAGTCATGTAAATCTCTCCACGACCCTTCCCCCGTCCAGGCCGGGTGTCATGAGGTGTCAGAAGAGGTCACAACGTGGTGTCACATGGAAGATTCACAAGGAGGTGCCACTAGAGGGTGTCACGCGGCTCAACACCCCCTCCCCGTGCCATGACACACTCAGCAGAAGCCTCACACAGACATCAGAGCAATACTGTATTACTGGATGAGTCGTGATGAACCTGGGCTGTAACTCTACCTCCTGTGATACTGACACCTCTCTCTCTCTCTCTCTCTCTCTCTCTCCTCGGCGTTTAAGCCTCTCTCTCACCGCCTATGCCTCCCTCCTTCCCTCACAATATGTCTCACCTCTCCTCTCCTACCCGTTACATGTCCTTCACCCATACTCCTGTGTCTATCTCCCTCCCTCCCTCCCTCCCTTCCGCCTTCGTTCTCCTCCCTTCTCTCTCCTCCTCCTCCCTTCTCTCTCCTCCTCCCTTCTCTCTCCTCCTCCTCTTCCTCCCCGCTTTTCCCTTCCTCCTCCCCCTCGCCCCTGTTCTGTTTTCTCCGTCAGTACTTTCTTTCTTGACTTTCTCTCTCATTTTCTTACCCTCCTCCCCACCCTTCCTCCTCCCTCCTCCTCCCCACCTCCTCCCTCTCCCTCCCCTCCCTAATCAGTCCCGTCTACTCTTCCCTTCCATTTAATCCTCGTCGTCCGGTTTCCTCTTGTCACTACCTGTTCCGTCCTCTTCCTTCCTGTCCCTCCCTCTTTCCTACCGTCTCCCTGTCACCTATTCTCTCCCTCCAGCCCCTCTCACTTAAACCCCCCTTCGATCACCCTCTCCCATTCCTCAGAGCTCTCTCTCTCTCTCTCTCTCTCTCTCTCTCTCTCTCTCTCTCTCTCTCTCTCTCTCTCTTACCTTTCCCCTCAGCCCCTCTCATTCACCCTCTCCGTTTCAACTCTTATTCACCCTCTCCCCTCTCAACCCCTCTCACTTAACCTCTCTCCTCTGCCCCTCTCATTCACCCTCTCTGTTTCTTCCCCTCTTATTCACCCTCTCCCTCTCTCCCCTCTCTCTCTCCTATTTTACTCCCCTCTCATTCACCTCTCAGCTCTTATTACCCTCTCTCACCTCTCACCTCTCCTCTGCGCCTCTCATTCATCCTCTCTGTTTCACCCTCTTATTCACCTCTCCTCTCAGCCCCTTCTCCTCCTACCCCTCTCCCTCTCTACCCCTCTCCCTCTCTACCCCTCTCCCTCTCTACCCCTCTCCCTCTCTACCCCTCTCCCTCTCTACCCCTCTCACTTAACCTCTCTCACTCAGCCCCTCTCATTCACCCTCTCCCATTCAACCCCTTTCACTTACCCTCTTCCACCCTCACTCAACCACTCCTGTCTTATCCCCTCCACTCAGTCCCTTCTATCTCCTTCACCCTTTCCGGCCCTCCCCCCCCTCCCACTCAGCCCCCTCACAGGTCGTGGCCACCTGGTCGGCTGTTATTGCCTCAAGTGACACTCTTGGTCTCCTTGACAAGTGATGTGTCTTTTTGAGTGTGACTATTGTTGTCTTGTGCCCTGGTCCTCCTCCAACGACCTCCTCCTCCAAGCACCTCCTCCAACATTTCCTCCTCACGGCATATCTCCATCATGCACACGAAACCTACCTTCCTTGTACACTGTGGCAATGATGCAATGGCTGATGTCTTAAGATGCTCCACATACACACACATTGGATGGATATGCCTTCCACTGGCCTACCGTACCTTAATGGCGTCTTGTGTATTCGTGTTTGTTGAGGCTGAAGTCCTTGGCTCTTATCGGTAGAGTTGGTAGCCAGTGTGAGGCGCCCATCTCCTGTGTTACCTCTACTTTTCCCTTCACGATCCCTGACAGTTGTTGGAGTGTTTCGTCTTGGGTGTGTTGCCGCTCTGTTGTAATGGGAGGTTGAATTTTGTGTAGTTTGTTGGCGTCTACATCACTTAAAGAATTTTGAGCTACTGTGTACTGAGTGAAGGCACCATTACCACCACCATACACCATCACCACTACCCTTACACACCACTGCTATCACTACCCCACCACACACCACCATCACCACTACTCCCACCACACAGACCACCACACCTCCACTACCACCCACCGCTACCACACACCACACCACCATCAGGTCTTAAACAGGGTAGTTACCATCCCATTGGAATAGTGGAGGTCGTCCATCAAGTGGGGGCTATCAGCGCTCCCTCCTATTGTTACCAGAGCTCCCTCCCTGCCCTCCCTCCCTGGCCTCCCTCCCATCACCCTCCCTCCCTGGCCTCCCTCCCCTCACTCTCCCTCCCTCTTCTTACCCTCCGTTCTTTTCTCACTCTACTCCCTCCTCCTTATCCTTCCCCCTTTCCCCCTCCTCTCCGTCCTTCCTCCCTGCCTTCCTCTCTACACCCTCCCTTCCTTAATCCTCTCTCTCTCTCCTCCATTTCCTTTCACCCATTACCCTCTTCCTTCACTCTTACTCTCCCTTTATTCCCTCCACTCTTACCCCCTCCCTTCCTTCCTTCTCTCCTTCCTCTCATTCTCTCTCCTTCCTACTCCTCCTTTCCATCCATTACTCTCCTCTTTCACTTCTTACACTTCCTTAATTCCCTCCTTCCCTTACCCTACCTCCCTCCTCCTCCTCCTCCTCCTCCTCCTCCTCCTCCTCCTCCTCCTCCTGCAGAATCTAAGGCTGATGCTTTATAATAACAATCGCATCAACCACAACAATAACACCAAACAACAATCATAACAACATCATCAACCTTTCCACTACTATCACCCCCTTCCTCTTTTCACCTTTTCCATGACCTATCTCCCTCTCTCTCTCTCTTCCTCCCCTCTTTTCTCTTCTCCTATTCCACTCCCTTTCTCTCCCTCTCTCTCTTTTCCATTCCAATTCCCCTTTCTCTCCTCTCCCCTCCTCCCTTCATCCTTCTCTCTTTTGTTCCCTCTCTTGCGCTTTATGATGTGTTGTGTGTGTGTGTGTGTGTGTGTGTGTGTGTGTGTGTGTGTGTGTGTCCCCCCAGCACCCGGGAACCCCTCATTCGGCCACCGTTAAATACCAGGTTTATAGCGGTAGTTTCATTAAGTAATTGTTAGTTTTGGCTGGCGGTGGAGGGAACTGCCTGCCTCCGCTTGTTCGGTTATTACCAGGCTACGAGTTATGGTCGGTTGGTCGAGTCATATGGTCGGTTCGTCGGGTCATATGGTCGGTTGGTTGGGTCATGGTCAGTTGGTTGGATCATATGGTCGGTTGGTCGGGTCATATGGTCAGTTGGTTGGGTCATATGGTCGGTTGGTCATATGGTCGGTTGGTCAAACTAGTCGGTTTGGTTAGGTTACGCCGTTTGGTCGGGTCTTGGTCGGGTCATCTGGTCGGCTGGTCGGGTCATGGTCCTAGTTTATGCTGATAGTGTCATTATCCAGAACAAGTGAGGCTGGGTCCTCCCTGGCTCGTTACACCTGTGTGATGACCCAGGACCATGATGTGTGTGTGTGTGTGTGTGTGTGTGTGACCCAGGACCATGATGTGTGTGTGTGACAGGGACCATGATGTGTGTGTGTGTGTGTGACGGCCAGGACCATGATGTGTGTGTGTGACAGCCAGGACCATGATGTGTGTGTGTGTGTGGGACCATGATGTGTGTGTGACGGCCAGGACCATGACGTGTGTGTGACACCAGGACCATGATGTGTGTGTGTGTGACTCTGGTCATCAGTACCAAGTGGAGGGGGGGGGGAGAAGGTGGGGAGAAATAACTACAGCATCTTTGTTGGGGAGGATAAAATGGGAGGAAATATATAGGGCAAGAGGAGGGAGGGAGGGGGAAGGGGGTGAGAGGAGAGAGAGAGGAGGAGGGAGGAGAAGGGAGTAAGGAATGTAGGGCAAGTGAATGTAGGGGGGTGGGGGTAGGTGGTAGGGGGAGAAGGTTTGCTAGCTGGTGTGAGGTGAGGGAGGGAGTGACATTAGGTGACAGGTGACCCTCTCCTACCTGGTGAGTGAGGGAGGGAGTGAGTGAGTGAGGAGGGAAGTGAAGGAAGTAAAGTGAGGTGAGGGAATTCAGATTGAGAGTTACCCCACACACAAACACAGGGACTAGTTTATTGGATCGCGACACACCCTGGCCAGGACGATCAGAGCAAGAACTCCTACAGAGACTCCCACCAGACAACGACACCACCTTCAGGAGTCCACACCACCAACGGTCTAGACGGCCAGGTGATAGACAACCTCCCTAGACCAGCGTCACTAGTATGGTCTATGGAATATGATCAAGTTAAGGTTGGGTTAGGTTAGTGCCAGTGCCGCCATAATAGACACCCAACCAGACAGACACTTCTTCAAGGTCTGAATTATTAGTCGTTTTATCCTCTCCTCTATTCTTTTTTCACTCGCCCACCCTCCCCCTCCCCCCTCCCCTTCCCCCTCCTCCCCCCTCCCCCCCCTCCTCTACTAAAAATGTAGAGTGCATGCTCAGGGAGGGAGGGAGAGTAGGTAAGGGAGGTGAGATAAAGTGAGGGAGGTGTGGGAAAGGAGGGTGCTCTCGTTGTTGCTCCCTCGGTATCATAGGTCACCTGGGTGGACCTGTGTGATAGGGGCAGAGGGCGAGAGAGAGAGTGAGTTGGCTGCCTTGGTGGTGTGGTGATGGTGGTAGTGGATTGTGGTAGCTGTGGTAGGGTAAGTGGCGACTATAGTGGTTGCCTGGTAGGGTCTGGTGAGGTTATGACATGTGACAGGTGTTAAGGTGATATAAATTTTACCTGTTTATTACCTGTTTTAGATTTTGCACCTGTGTAAATATACCTGGGTTTACAGATTTACACTTACGTAACTACAGGTGAGTTTTTCCGGTTTACATATTTACACTTGAGGTATAATTTACGTGTCAAATAATGGGGACTGTATAAGAGAAGTTTGTTTACGTTGGATCAGCTGAGGTGTTTAACTCCTTATGTGGGATTTTGTTATGGTGGGGATGTAGGTCAAGTGTGAGTGTGTTTACTGTTGGGGTGAACGTTGGTGCAGTACTCTCTCTCTCTCTCTCTCTCTCTCTCTCTCTCTCTCTCTCTCTCTCCACGGATGTTGTGTTGGTTTGAGCATCAACAAACCATTGGTTGATTTTTAATTGGGCATTTGGTACAGTCCCTCACGTGTGTGTGTGTGTGTGTGTGTTTAGAGGTCTTTATGTATACCCGTGTGTGTGTGTGTGTGTTTGAAGGGCGCCTATGTAATGGTATGTGTGTTTGTGTTTGGAAGACCTCTATGGTGTGTGTGTGTATTTGTGTATGGACGTGCGGGTTGTGTCTGTGTTTATGTATGTATGTATGTGCGGGGATGTCTGTGTTTATGTATGTATTTGTGTGTGTGTGTGTGTGTGTGTGTGTGTGTGCAGTGTGAGGTATGTATATTTCGTCAACAAGCTCTGGACTAAGAAACAAACAAGAGATCATTTTCATTAATGTTTATTCTCTATCATAAGTTATTGAATGACGTGTGCAATAAACGACCTTCGTGTGTTTAATGAGCTTTCTCTCTTTACAGGTACGGTGTTGGGCAGGTGTGTATGCTGGGCAGGTGTGTATGCTGGACAGGTGTGTATGCTGGGCAGGTGTGCATGCTGGGCAGGTGTGCATGCTGGGCAGGTGTGCATGCTGGGCAGGTGTGTATACTGGGCAGGTGTGTATGCTGGGCAAGTGTGTATGCTGGACAGGTTAAGACGCTAGACAGATGTAGAAGCTAGACAGATGTAGAAGCTAGACAGATGTAGAAGCTGGACAGGTGTGTGCAGGTGTATTTTTGAATGAAATCACCCTTAACCTAACCTAACCTTACCAGACCACACCTGAGGGATTTCGTTCAATAAGATTTCGTCCAGCCATTCAGGATTACCACACTCTACTTATTTATGTTAGCACCATCACACCCAGCACCTACACATCACCTCCTTTATTCACCCAAGTCACAAAATGGTGTGTGTGCGTGTGTGTGTGTGTGTGTGTGTGTGTGTGTGTGGTAATCATGGTGTGGGGGGAATAATCCGTGTTTTTCTTTCATATAAGATGTATCACTTGACATGTATCCCCTGTGACTTGTCCTACTGGGTGACATGTTAGCCTTGTGACACGCATCCCCTGTGACATGTATCCCCTGTGACATGTATCCCCTGTGACATGTATCCCCTGTGACATGTTATGCAGGTTGACATGTATTCCCACTGACATGTCATCTCCTGGTCTAGTAATTTCGGTCACTAAACACACACACACAGGTATAATGGCTGTGGTGAAAGAGCTCAACATCGTTCTTAAAGGGTTAAACCATCGTCCTCAAAGGGTTAAACCATCGTCCTCAAAGGGTTAAACCATCATCTTCAAAGGTTAAACCATCGTTCTCAAAGGGTTAAACCATTATCTTCAAAGGTTAAACCATCGTTCTCAAAGGGTTAAACCATTTTCTTCAAAGGGTTAA
>NW_024756914.1:6289086-6320616 GCF_018991925.1 Homarus americanus
TATTTTTGTTCTTGAATCGTGTATTGACTTAGTTGTCCGTGATATTGGCCACCTTAAAGTAACCTAGAATGTTCATGTGATTAGCTTTATGTCTTTGTTATTAGTGGTAAGCATTTGTAAATATAGCTATACTTTTCGTTTAAGTTTCTTTACTCCAATCATCAATTATTCATTTATTAAAAGGGGTTACATGCAATCCATACATTATACCGTAGTTGTTCTCCATACAAATTTAAGAACCATATATTGTAGGTTTCCTCCCCGGAAGACCATAGGATTCCTCCCCAAAATACGGTAGGATTCCAACCTAAAGAGGGTAGAATTCTTCGTAGAAACATAAGGATTCCGCCCCCAAAGAGGTTAAAATTCCACCCCCAGAAGATGGTGGGAATCCGCCCCCCGAACAAGATAGGTAGGTATTCGTGAGTATGCCGATTCGATGGAAACTATTAAGAGACGAGTACACACAGAAGATTCAAAGACTAGAAGAATTGACAGAGCATTTAGAACGAGTCTTGTTGGGAGACGACCACACAGGACCAGGCGGGAGTTTACACGTACAGGTTTGACCAAGGGTAGAAACAATACACGACGCATTAACACCAGCAAGGCAGATTAAATTTATCAAGTCCATGGCAGATAACCAATGACTGATATTAGCTCGAGGATAGAGATTCCATTTGTTCAGGTTTTAAGTTTTAGATGAACAAAAGCTTCACACCACAAATTGTTTGATGAAGCTACCGAGTGGTCGTATGGAGCTGGGGAGTATCATTAAGGATCATCTACCTAGGGAACATTAAGAGTTGTCCATACGGCTCTTGATGTTCCTTGGAGGGAGACAAGTTACTTAATGTTTAGTTTTAACTGAAGTTATTTAACCCGGTAGAGCGCATGCAATTTAACCCGGTAAAGAATATGCAGTTTAACCCGGTAGAGCGCATGCAATTTAACCCGGTAGAGCGCATGCAATTTAACCCGGTAGAGCGCATGCAATTTAACCCGGTAGAGCGCATGCAATTTAACCCGGTAGAGCGCATGCAATTTAACTTCCGATAGAGCGCATACCAATTGCTTGATAGGCATGCAGATTTAACCGGGTAGAGCGCGAGCAATTTAAACGGGTAAATTGAAACCAATTTAAACGGGTGAAGCGCAGAGCAATTGGCAACCGGTAGAGCGCAGGCAATTTAACCCGGTAGAGCGCAGGCAATTTAACCCGATGAAGCGCGAACAATTTAACCCGGTAGAGCGCAGGCAATTTAACCCGATAGAGCGCGGGCAATTTAACGGTAAGAGCGCATGCAATTTAACCCGGTAGAGCGCATGCAATTTAACCCGGTAAAGAATATGCAGTTTAACCCGGTAGAGCGCATGCAATTTAACCCGGTAGAGCGCATGCAATTTAACCCGGTAGAGCGCATGCAATTTAACCCGGTAGAGCGCATGCAATTTAACCCGGTAGAGCGCATGCAATTTAACCCGGTAGAGCGCATGCAATTTAACCCGGTAGAGCGCATGCAATTTAACCCGGTAGAGCGCATGCAATTTAACCCGGTAGAGCGCATGCAATTTAACCGGGTAGAGCGCATGCAATTTAAGTCATTCGAGGGGGAAATTTAAATCTTAAAATTATCAAAGTCAACCCATAATACGGATGGTTTAACTCTAAAGCAGTGGTTGGTTTAAACTACAAATCGACCCAGGAGAGAAGTGTTAAGAAATAGTACATGGGTATATTGAAATTTATTGTACAAACACGTATATTATATACCTAAACTAGCACAAAAGTAACAAATCTTCACTAGTTGGGCCGGGTTTGTACACATGACTAAGGTTGGTTTGGACCATTTTCACCGAAAGCTGGACTAAATTTATCCCGCCGCCGAAACAAGGCTAGTAGTTGCTCCAGGTAGATCTCACGTGTCTGAAATAAAGAAATAAAGGGGGGTTAAATACAAGAGTCTATTATAAGTTAAATCACAAATAGTAATAACACACCAGTTATGTTAATATATTACCAAGTTAAACCAAATATAAATATTTCAGCAAACTCATCTTTAACCAAGACAAAAACATTAATATACTCAAGCGAATTAAAAACAGCAACTGAAGAACGACGACTTGTACAGCCACGGGTCATGTTGGGTAACGAGCAGTACTGACCTCCTGCCACAGCCTTCAGGGTATTTAAGGACGACGGTGTGTTGGGGGGGGGGGAGCCTTGGATTTAGGCGGGAAAATCTTAACTAGGCTAACCACCACATCACAACTGTTTAAGACATTTCATTTTTATTAAATGTTTTTCTTTAAAACTTCACTATGTGTTGGTTATCGTCTTGCTATTGCCAATTTTACTGTTTTTTAATTTCTAACTTGTTAATTTTTCACTTTAGAGATTAATGAATGTGGTTTTACCGGGAATTAAAGAGGCGTAACAACCATTAGCGGCTTTACGGTGGTGTCTGTGTTTGGCCGCCCATAGAAAGCCGTAGAATTCGTCATGCTAGATTTATCAAAAATTCAAAAAACAGATTACAATTGACTTTTATGTGAAAGATTATGAATAAAAATATAATAATTATCAAAGTTGGAAGTTTCTCTATAGTTGTCACTTTCACAGAAATACACATATGAATCTCTAGGTAATTGTGACTCATAATAAGCTCATTTAAAAATTCAAAAGTCTTTAAGCTTGGTAATAAAATAAACTAATTCAATAACTGTCTGGCTGGGTTCCTTCTATACATTCCTAAATCTACTATGGAATTTATTGGCCTCTTTGAAAGTGTAAGCAAACCATACAGTCTCAGAAGCCTTATTTGACAACATCGTGACAAGTATTGGTAACAATAAAAATGGTTCAACTTCTCACTGATTCTAAATTATAAAAGTTTCACCCTTTAAGTAAACCAGCAGCACTTAAGTATTCCAGGCAGTATATAAGTACCACCAACATATAGGCTTTACTAACGTACAGTATTGTTGATGAATGTGGTGAGAATACTTCAAAGTTTGTATATATATAATAGATCTATAATTTGCTTTAGTTCCTCTAAGACGTACAAGTTTCTGTAGTGCCCCAACAACGAAGGCACATCTTCTTTCTTCAGATTCAGATTTGCCCCCGAGGGGGGCTAGTTTATTGGGCACCCCCTTACATCCTGTGCAAGGTGAAGCGCAGAAGCGTTTACAGCGCCCAACAGGGAAGTATGAAAAGCTCATACTTGCCTTTATGACTCGTACATTAAGGGCGTAAAAGCCTGAAGTGTCATAGGTTCTGTCAAGTTACATAAAGTGAGAGAATGATGAGTGTGTGGGGAGAAAGTTCCCGGTACATTTTATCTGTTTATGGCAAAGAGTGGCAGGTCCCTAATAATGTCAAATGCCAGGCCTGTGACTAGGAGGAGGGATATCTGGTCTGGGAGGGAAGAGGTGTTGGTAACGTCTGGGGACCTGTAGGAGGAGGTCTTAGGGCAAGTGAGGATGTAGTGAGAGAGGGTGTGAGAGTCGGGTTGGCCACAAAGTTTACAAACAGTGCGGTGAGGCTCAGGGTTGCCAATGTACTCCCATAGGTACCTGTACCCTAGGCGCAGTCTCATGTATATAAGCTGTTGAGATCGAGTCAGGGATTGATATTCTTTGTAGTAGCGGTTGTTGTCACCGGTTACAGCGCCATAGTGGCATAGTGTGACGCTACCCCGTTGTTTCAGGTGTGTCCAATTTTCGTTGAATGCCTCTCGTTGTGTGGCGTGTATGCGAGATTTGAGCTGATTCAGGGAGAGGGCGAGAGTGGCTTCAGTATCTTCTTCTTGTGTAGCTTCTTTGGCAAGCCGATCCACAGTGTCACAGGCAGTTATTCCTATATGTGACGGGATCCAAAGAAACTTGACACGGATGTCATCAGTTTGTTCTAGCCCGGCAACGGCGGCTAGGGTGTGTTGGGCGGCAGGGGAGGACGGGGAGGGTAATTTGAGCCTAGCTAGCGCAGAAGTGCTGTCACTGATTATAAGGAGGTTCCGGCGTTCAGTGCGAGCATAGGTCGCCCCCTCATGAATGTCCGCGAGGATGGCTATGCTTTCAGCATCAGTGGAGGAGGCCCAGTCGTGGACCCTGATTTTCCTGCAGGCCTGGCGCTCAGGAATCCACACAGCTGCCCCAGCGCTGCCCAGCGTGGGAACAGACCCATCACAGTAGACGAGGATAGGAGGGCGGGAGGTCTTTAGAGAGGAAGCGACATCATTAATCTTCTCAAGGCAGTTAAGTTTGAGCATATACCTCAGTTGGGTGGATTTACGACCAGGGAAGGTGTGGACGACAACATCAACACACGGGGAGGTCCACGGCGGTAGAGGCGGATGAGTGTACTCGGGAGGGAGAGAGGTCGAGGGGGTGTAGAGGTGATAACGCAGGATGTCAGCAGCAGTGTGGACGGGCCAGAGTTGAGAGGGAGGGGGGAAAGTAATGGGGACAGGCCGGCGCAGGAGGGTGTTAAGATGTGAGTTCAGTGAGCGCGACAGGGGAGTCGGTTGCTCACTGCGAAGAAGTTTAACACCAAGGATGGCATTGAGAGCAGTAATTCGATTGCAGACGGGAAGCAGGATTAGTTCGCGCTGCATGATTTCTATTCTGGTGGTCATAGGGCAGCCGAGGATGAGTCTCATCGCTCTGTTTTCGATTTTCGCTATGCTTTGTTTCTCGCGCTGGGAGGCAACTACAAGGACAGGAGAGGCATAATCTATGACAGCTCTGACGATGGCAATGTACATGAGACGTAGGACCCTGACAGAGGCTCCTTTGAGGCCGTGAGTGAGGGACTGGAGGGGCCTCGTTCGTTGGCGGCACTGGGAGATGACGTGGGCGGCGACAGCGGAGGTCGTGGCTCTGGTAGTGGCTCGCACAGGAAGACCAAGGTACCTGTAGGTGCGTACTTGATCGATGTCTTGTCCTTGCAGAATCAGTGGTGTCTGACGCCGGAAGCGTGAGATGAACTTGGTTTTAGTGTGTGAGATGACTAGCCCGAGTGTTTGACAGGTCCGGGCGAACGTGGAGAGTATAGGTTGTTCATGTTGCACGGTAGTAATTTGGAGGAGGATATCATCAGCGTAGCTTATGATGTGCTCGCTCAGCAAAGATGACGTTGAGACGGCAGATGGAGTTCATGAGAACATTGAAGAGTGTAGGGCTGAGTACACCTCCCTGAGGCGTGCCAAGATCAAGGTCCCTGATCTTAGAGTAGTGGCCCTGAAAACGGACACGGGCCTGTCGATGGGAGAGGTAGTCAGCAATCCACGTGAGGAGTTTGCCCTTCACATCCATGTGAGTGAGGCCCTCAAGGATCACTTCACTGTTGGCTTCATCAAAAGCACCCTTGAAGTCGACGAAGAGGGAGGTTTTGGCGGAGGTGTTTGCCATGTAGTGAGCGATGCAGTGAGGAGTACTCTTTCCGGGGCGAAAACCATAGAGGTCAGGGTGCAGGTGGGCTTCAATTTTCCAGTGGAGGCGGTGGAGTATCATGCGCTCCATCATCTTTGAGAAGCAGGAGATGAGGGATATTGGACGATATTCATCTTGTCTGCCTGGTTTAGGGACTGGGATGGTGGTGACAGTCTTCCATGAGTGAGGCAGCTGACCAGTATCAAAAGAGAGGTTAAATAGACAGAGGAGGGGGTTACCAGGGGTGGCAATAAGGGCATTTAACACATCATATGTGACGCCGTCATCGCCTGGGGCGGTGGACCGACCACGCTTAACAGCATTTAGTAGTTCACACTGTGTGAAAGGCACGTCAGTGTCTGCAAATAGGTCTTGGTACTCGAAGAAGCGCTGTCGGCGTTGTGGTTGCAGTGCGAGGGTGAGGTCTCGTACAGCGTGTGGTAGCGCATCAATGGAGGCGGCCTCCTGCCACAACTGGGAGAGCGCCTCAGCTCGGGCAGCTGGTCTGGGGTGGAGCGCGGGTCTGGCGTTGGTGCCCCAGGCACGGTTAATGGTGCGCCATATATCACCTATAGATGTAGACTGGTCAATAGAAGAAGCAAAATCAAACCACTGCTTCTCTCGTGCGAGAGTGATGGCAGATTGGAGCTCTTTATTTGTGCGCATCAGGAAGCGTAGAGAGTCCGGGGAGCTGGGAGATTTCTTCCACTGGTCGACTGCTATTCGGAGGAGAGCGAGAGCACCGGCTCCAGAGTCTAGTGTCCGGGACGAGCGCGGACGAAGCTGGGACAGTCTGAGGGTGACGTAACAGAGCTGTATATTTCAGTACATTGATATAATTGTGTGTATAACAATGCCTAAGTTACCCCCCGTCTCGCATTTGACTATAAATTTCCAAGTGTATGTTTGTTTCTCAAATGTACTTAATATAGCAGTTTTTTCAGTTACTTTTTTTTATTATTCCAAGTTTATTGGCACTACTTGTAATTGTTCTCCAGATTTTTTTGTTGTATTTGTTATACAGTATAATTGCAACTTATGGTTTGCTTCCACTTTCCATTATTTTGTTCTTTGTCTTGTACAGTTTGAGGCCCTCTCTCGGTGTATATAACTTCTGTACAGCAACAAAACTTGTCATATGTCAGCCCCAGTTAGGAGTTGTAATTCAGTTTATCTGCTGTATTTTCTGCTAAATATAGTGTTATAGTATATCCCGTCTGTATCCCCTTGTGTATCTACCTACTAAGGGTACCGGGGTATAAACTGTAGGGAGATATATCTACTGTAGCTGTGAGGACTATTAGTGAAGGGTTAAACAATGAACGGTTTCTTGTATAGAAATGTTGTAATATAATGTGAATGAGAGGACAGTAATGGAGGTTGGGAGTACGTTACTGTAGTGGTAATACTGTAACGAGTACTGTAGTAATTATGGTGAGTACTAGCAGTAGTGGAGGGTGTAGTAGTACAGCTATACTTAAGGTAACAAGTTATGTAAATCTACCACCCAAGACGAGTGAGCTCAGACGTGGTGGCCAATGGAGTTCCTAAACATATGAAGTAGGAGTGGATTGTTCCAGAAACGCTGCTGCCTACAGATTCAGGGGAGGAGCTACCAGTACAGATGCCTCGTGGTTGTGAAGGAGAAGCTACTTCGAGTGGTTGGGGGAAATGTAGGCGTTAGTGTTGTGCTGCAGACATTCCTCAGTAGCCAGACCAGGGGAACTACGGACCTCACCCAGAACGTACTGTGCTGTGCTAGGTTATACAAGCATTTTATATACTCAATTTTCCTCCTTTATCCTCCCATTTCGGATCATTGTTGTAGCAGAATCTGGCCTCAAATACAAAATTGTTCCAACCTCTGGTATTCACCAAGTGGGTCTTCCACCATAATTACTGGCCACCTTTTCATTTATACCGATTATGAATTGGTAAGGGAAATATGGAATTAAAATGGAAGCGAAAGCACAGGGGGTTCAAAGACAAGAATTAATGGAGCATTTACATTAACAAGTATAGAGTCGGTTGTATCAGGACCACACAGCATCTTCCATGTATTCAACAGTAAATTCGGCCACCTAAACTGCCAGCTTTCAAGGAGTTATGGGACTAGGTGGACTCGTGTGCAGGTTTGAGAAAGTGGCTATGGACACCAGGTGCAGTAAGGATACACGCCTACTGTCCTCACTGGTAGGGCATATTAAGTTATCTATTGCTTCCTTGGCAGAGAATCAATGATCAGTTAAAAAAATGCTTTGCTCTATGCTCGAGATTCCATTCGCACAATGATTCAGGTGGGAAGCTTCAGATAGATGAAAGTTTAGAGTTCACACATTGCTCGATTGAAGTTACCAAGTAAATGTATTAAGCTAGATGGTCTGGTGGCGTCTTGAAGCCGAATTAAGGCTCATCTAGCAAGAACAATAGTAGTCGCCGATCTTATGTAAACCTAAATTATTTAAGCTGCTAAATTGTATACAAGTTAAGAGGGAAATGTCGAGTCTAGTCTTAAATTGGTCTAAAACGCCCCAGAAAACCGTTATTAAAGGAACTAAAAAACGGAGTTTTAAAAGTTAAAATAAAGTTTATTGTAGAAGTATGTCGATCATATCTATGGTTAAATAAATACAGCAGTTCGCGCTCCTCTAAATATTCCCCACTCTAGCCGGGTTCGTCCTTAACTGTCCACATAACTAAGGTAGGTAGGTCACGGTGCCGTGGGTGGAGCTGGATGGTCCACTTTCACATAGTGAAACTCAAATTCATCCCCTCACTGAAACATTGCCAGTAGTTGCGCCACGTAGATCTCGGATATCTGGAACAAGCAAGTAATCAGAGATTAAATATAGAAGTATACTTTGTATCAAACTCAATCACACAGAAATAATTCACTAAATACATTAATATATAACCAAGTTATATCAAATATAAATAGTAAATCAACAAAACTCATTTTTAACCAACACGAGAAATATACTCAAGAAAAATAACACCAGCATTTAAAGAATGAAGAGATGTATATCCATGGTTCCAGTAGCATTACTTCCTTTGAGGTTATGATCAGTACTGACCTCCCGTCACAGCTTTCAGAGTATTTAAGGACGGCAGTGGTGGGAGGGAGGAGGGGAGATACATGTGATTTAGGCGGGAAAATCTTAACTGGGCTAACCACCTTATCACAAGTGTTTAAGACATTTCATTTCTCGATAATTGTTCCATAAAACTTCACTATGTCGTGACTATTTATCGCCTTTCTATTGCTAATTTAATATTTTTCTATTTATAACTTGTTAATTTTTCACTATAGAGATTAATGAATGTGGTTTTACCGGGAGTTAAACAGGCGTAACAACCATTAGCGGCTTTACTGTGGTGGTGTCTGTTTCTGGCCGCCCATAGAAAGTCGTAGAATTCGTCATGCTATATTTATCAAAACTTCAAAAACCAGACCACAATTGACTTTGATGTGAAAGATTATGAATAAAAAAAATACAGCGCATATTAAAGTTGGAAGTTTCTCTACATTTGTCACTTTCACATAAATACACATCTGAATCTGGAGATAATGGTCACTCATAATAAGCTCATTTAAAAACCTTAATAAACAATGCGGCGATGCTCAACCCCAGCCACCTCCTTATCATGGGGGACTTTAACTATGGCGACATCGACTGGAGAAACGAGTCAACCCCGAATGACTTGAATAATCCTGCTACTCTTTTTGTAGAAACTCTGAGAGATAATTTTCTGTTCCAACATGTGAGAGACCCGACACATTACAGAGGGGAGCAAACACCCAAGCCACTTGACCTCATCATAACAAACGAGGAGGGTATGGTGGCCAAACTGGAACACCTTGCCCCAGTTGGCACCAGTCACCATACAGTGTTGTCATTCAGATTTAACTGTTACCTAGTTCAAGATAAGGCCAGGCCAAGGTGCAAATATTACAAGGGAAATTACAATGGGATGAGGGAAGAGATGAGGGGTATCAACTGGCCTGACTTATTAAGGTACAAGAACGCAGACACTACGCTGAATATCATAACTAGTAAAATGACCCATTTGATCGATAAATATATACCCAAGACCAAACCCAGTGCTTCTAGGAATACGAGGGGATCCCTACACATGAACCATGCGGCGGTCGACAAAATTAAGAAGAAAACCCAGAAATTCAAGACGTGGGTTGGGTCAAACGATGAGCAAGACAGGAGGATGTATGCAAGAGCCAGAAACCAAGCAAAGATAGAGTGTAGGAGGGCTGAAAAGGAGTTCCAAAGGCTGGTTGCACGCGAGGTCAAGTCAAACCCAAAGGCGTTTTACCGCTATGCAAAGTCGAAATTGAAAACGCGAGTAGGAGTATCAGACCTGAGGCTTGAAGATGGTAGTTACGCAGATTCTGACCAGGATAAAGCTGAGGCATTGAACAGCTTCTTTTCCTCAGTGTTCACAAGAGAGGATGCAACTAACCTTCCTGCGTTTGAGGACAGACGGTTCGACACAGCACTGACCCACATTGTGTTCACAGAAGAGGGTATTAGAAATAAACTGTCCAGGCTAAAGGTCCATAAGAGTCCTGGACCTGACATGGTGCATCCTAGAGTGCTAAGGGAGCTGTGCAACGAGCTTGCAGAGCCCCTGAAGATTCTGTTTTGTAAATGCCTGGATGAACAAATGGTCCCCAGTGAATGGAAAGTGGCTTATGTGAGTCCTATCTTCAAGAAGGGCGATAGGCACTCCACGAACAACTATAGACCGGTGAGCCTGACCAGCATAATATGTAAAGTACTTGAGAGTATTATCAGAGATGCAGCGATGGAACATCTACTACGAAACAACCTTGTAAAAGATTGCCAACACGGTTTTATGCCGGGGCGCTCTTGCTTGACACAATTGCTCAGGGTATTGGATATTTGGACCCATATTCTAGAACGGGGTGGTAATATCGACAATATTTACCTAGATTTTGCCAAGGCTTTCGACAGTGTACCCCACGAAAGGCTGAAAATCAAACTGGAAGGGTACGGAATTCGGGGAAATGTCCTAGCGTGGATAGAAGACTTTCTACATGACCGCAAGCAATGTGTGGTGATTAATGGCGCGAAATCGTCATCTGTACCTGTAACAAGTGGGGTACCGCAGGGTAGTGTATTGGGCCCGCTGTTGTTTGTTTGTTTCATAAATGATATGCCTGACGTTGTACACTCCTCCATACAAATGTTTCCCGATGACGCCAAGTTATTTCGGGAAATTAAGAACCAAGCGGACTGTGAAGAGCTGCAGAAGGACCTCTGTGGGCTCCAGGAATGGTCGAAAGAATGGCTGCTGAGATTCAATGTCACGAAGTGTAAGAGGATGCACCTGGGGCGTACCAACGGTAAGGAGGCGTACCATATGTCCCAACGGGATGAAGAAAATGTACTAGTTGAGACTGTGTGTGAGAAGGACCTAGGTGTGTATGTTGACAATGAGCTGAAGTTCTCGGGCCATTGTGAGAAGAAGGTAAATCAGGCAAATAAATTATTGGGTCTTATAAGAAGGTCGTTCAGATATCTAGACGGTCCGTCCCTCGTGACGATCTTCAGGAGTGAAGTGCTTCCCCATCTGGAGTACTGTCACCCCATCTGGTCCCCGAGATATGCTAGGGACTGTCAGTTGGTTGAAAATGTTCAAAGGAGGGCCACCAAACTGGTGCCTGCACTTCGGCATCTCAGCTACCCTGAGAGATTGGAGCGCCTGAACTTGCCTAGCTTATACTACAGACGGGCAAGGGGGGACCTAGTTGAGGTTTATAAGCATCTCAGGGGGCACTACTCAGTTGAGTGTCCTTACTTGGAGCTGGCGGACGCTCGCCCCACAAGGGGTCACAGCTCAAGATTGAAGAAGCTGCAAGTCCAGAAATCCGTGAGGGCAAACTTTTTCGGAGTGAGGGTTGTAAACTCTTGGAACAATCTACCAAAGAGTGTTGTGACGGCACCGAGTGTGAGCTCTTTCAAGAGAAGACTTGACCAACACTGGAGCGGGTTCAGGTACATTCAGGAGCCGGTGCATGCCCAGTATTTGCCAACAGTGCGTGACAGAGACGTGACCGATCGCCCGGGCGGCTAGCGAGCCGACCTTTTGGTGAAGAATATAAAGGAAAAGAGACGTGACCGATCGCCCAAGCGGCTAACAAGCCGATCAGTGGCGAAGAGGATAAAAAAAAAAATAAAATAAATAAAAATAAATAAATAAAATAAACTAATTCAATAAATGTCTGGCTGGGTTCCTTCTATACATTCCTAAATCTACTATGGAATTCATTGGCCTCTTTGAAAGTGTAAGCAACGGCCTATAGCCATTCAAGCAAACCATAAAGTCTCAGAAGCCTTATTTGACAACATCGTGACAAGTATTGCTAACAATAAAAATGGTTCAACTGCTCACTGATTCTAAATAATAAAAGTTTCACCCTTTAAGTGAACCAGCAGTACTTAAGTATTCTAGGCAGTATATAAGTACCACCAACATATAGGCTTTATTAACGTACAGTATTGTTAATGAATGTGGTGAGAATACTTCAAAGTTTGTATATATATATAATAGATCTATAATTTGCTTTAGTTCCTCCAAGAAGTACAAGTTTCTGTAGTGCTCCAACAACGAAGGCACATTTTCTTTCTTGTTAAATTACTGAAATATTTATGTTTTTCAGTTATTTCACACCAAAAATCATTTTATTTTTACGGACTCTATTTCATGCTAACATAGTTTTATGTAAATGTTAATAAATGATTATTCAAATGGCTGTTTTACATATTCAACGTAAAAAAGTAATAAGATAAGGAATGATATGGAGGTGAGCGCCATCTATGAGTTAACAGCACTACTAAACCTTCATCACGGGGTACAGGGGAGAGTTGGAGGTGAGCGCCATCTATGAGTCAACAGCACTACTAAACCTTCATCACGGGGTACAGGGGAGAGTTGGAGGTGAGCGCCATCTATGAGTCAACAGCACTACTAAACCTTCATCACGGGGTACAGGGGAGAGTTGGAGGTGAGCGCCATCTATGAGTTAACAGCACTACTAAACCTTCATCACGGGGTACAGGGGAGAGTTTCTCGTCTGGTGGTTCTTGGATCCATCACCAGCTGGAGCCACAAGACAGAGGAAGAAGGAACTTGGTCTTTCCCCCTTACAGGATCGTGTCCAGGAGTTTTACCTAAAAACTGCCGTTTCCATTCTACGGGATCCTAGGGGCAACTATGTCCAAACCAACTTGACTACTGCTGTTCGAGACCGACCTCCATCTAGAAGACAGTGGCGAGGGTCACTCATCCGAGCCCTTCAGGAACACGACCTCCTGCCTGATATTGTTGTCACCCCTGCTGTTGGTTCGTCTCCTTCTCCCTGGCTGGATTTTCAACCTGAAGTGATTGCCCTCGGTGGACCGCTCCCGAAATCCCAGGTGAACCCTGTTATTCTCTGCAAATACCACCTCTCCAGGATCGCTCACTGGTCCCCAGGTAGGGTCGTCCTCTACACTGATGGTTCTGTTGACCCCGCTACAGGTAGGGCCGGGGCTGGTGTCTACATCTCCCGTCCTCATGCCCCTGAGCCTATCAAACTGTCTCTCAGAGTTTCTGACGGGGCATCCTCCACTCAGGCTGAACTAATAGCCCTCCTTGCTGCCCTTCTCGCTGAGGAAGAAGCAGATGGTTTCTGCCCCTTGCTTGTCTGCTGCGATTCCAGGTCTGCTCTCGACGGGATCGCATTTGGATCTGGGGAAAATAAGGACCTCATCCTCCGAATACGAGGGTTAACATCCACACTTCAGGATGAAGGCCGTCCTGTGACATTCCTATGGATACCTAGTCATGTCGGTATCTTGGGGAATGAGGCAGCAGATGACCTTGCCAAGACTGGCTGCAACAAGGCCACACCTGACTACGTTGTTCCTCGAACACTCTTACAGATTAGGACCCAAATCCGCCGCAAACAGAGAAAAGCCCGGGAAGCAGCCATCCCCCTGGACTCCCCGCCCACATGGTACGATGTCCTCCGTAAACTTCCTGACTTCTCGTACGTCTACGGGAAAGGGTCGCGGAAGGGGGACGTTATTGCTGCCCGTATCATCATTGGGTATGACTTTGCTTGGGAGATTGGTATCCCCACATCCCCTGAGCAACGCTCTTGTGCGTTATGCAGAAGACCCGACAGCCGCACCCTTATTCACTACCTCCTAAGATGTCCCCACACACAACGCTTCCGTGACGCCTGCTGGACCACCACTCCACGACCCCCTGACGGAGACACGATGATCCTCCCAATACTGGCCAGATATTTTGTAAATAATATTAATTATGTGTTAAAGGAACATCCTTCCTTCCTTAGGCTTTAGTAAGCCCCTTTATAATATTTATACTGTATATACTTTTCACACTTGCCAGATGATTCTGGTGTCATTGTACAGGGGTACCTAGTGACAGCACTAGGATCCCGCTTCCTCTATCAAGGAATAAACAATTGAAATTGAAATTGAATTGAGGAAGAAGGTGGAGGACGGACCAAGTGTACCACGATCTGACAGCCCCGAAAATATCGGCCTGAGGCATCGGTAAGACATTTATTCATAATATTATACCAGATATTTAACATTAATAATACTAAGAAGTTATTGGAGAGTTATTATGGTTAGACAGAGTGTATTTAATGGTTAATTTAGTTAATTGTGCTGGGTCATCTAGTGAAGTACTGTATTGGTATATTTCCACTTGTTGCCACTATATGACATCAAAGTTTAAAGTATGTTTTTCCGGTGGTTTTTGATGTAATGAACGAATTTGACCTTCATTTGTGGCGCAAATCAATAGTTTTGAGATAAGCCCCTGGTGAATTAATATAAGTGGACAACCATGGAGTTGTTGATCAATGTGTTGATCCGATGGTTTAGGAAAATATTCGTCCATTGGCTGTCCTCGGGTTTTGTATGAGGATGTTTTTTTTCGAGATTTTTCAGTGTTTTACTCAAATGTGCCCTTTTCTTTTGTAAAGTAACGTGTTTTGCCAAAAAAATAACTTCAATTTTAACAAACTGCTAATTTTGCCAATAAAATAGAGGTCAAATTTGAGTAAAACACCATAGTACACTAAAAACTAATTCTCATACCAAAGAAACTACCTAACCTAACCTACGAGGAGGAGACGAGTTAGGAGTATAACATCGGGTAAACACGGCAGGAACCTGCGGACAGCCAATGGACCAATATTAACCCACTTTTCTTCAATGACGTTTCCCTCACAAATGACTTAAATATAGCAGGGAGATTAGGTAATTTTAAGTAATTTCTGAGGAAAACGTCGTAGAAGAAACGTGTTTTAACATTGTCTAAACTATTGGAAAAACACATTGCTCAACAAAAAGTCAATGGTTGTCCACTTGTACAAATTTACCACCCTGCCCCTCAGAAACTAGAGCTATAAGAATCGAGGTAAAAGGTGT
This sequence comes from Homarus americanus, assembly GCF_018991925.1. Lineage (NCBI taxonomy): Eukaryota > Metazoa > Arthropoda > Malacostraca > Decapoda > Nephropidae > Homarus > Homarus americanus. Next base: position 6,304,014 of record NW_024756914.1, read on the forward strand.
CCAAAACGCACAAAAACCCATCGGAAAAGTTTTGGATTTAACCTAACCAAACTTAAACTAACGTGGGTGTGTACCGCCATGAACAGACATACATAATGAACTTTTAAATATCTCGCTTAAACTTATTTTGTTCCAGAAATGTTATTGAAGAAAAGTGCCTTAGAATTGTCAAACTTACTGATTGCAATTATAAAATTCCCGAGATTCGTTTAGCGACAAGTGAAATGGCAAAAATAGGTTTTCCCTAGTGTATTATGTTTTTCGAGCAATTCTAACCTTCATTTCTGGTATAAATGAGCCGTTATGGAGATATGACCTCAGTTACCAGGACGAGTTTGATTTTGTTCATTTTTTCCAGATGATGATGTTATTATAGAATTTTAAGAGGCGACATTTGCTAGAAGCTAATACTATACTGTATAATCTGATGTAATATAACCAACCAAAGCGACTTACCTAACCTTACCTAACTTCCTAGCCGGGGCGTGGAATTGCCATATTAAACAAAGTACTTATTTTGATATGTTGTACCAACGAAAGCAACTTTATAGAAACGTCACAGTGTAATTTGTATTTTTGTGGATGCAAGAGTGCGCTCGGACTCGGCAAGTCAGCTATAAACAAACGCGACGCGGCGAATCGGCCAATTTTTTGGAGGAGTGTTTACGGTAAATGTAATTATTCGCCACAGAGCATGGAGAGACATCGTTTTAGTGTCGCGTGCTCGGTTTTTCAGTGTTTTTCCCCCCCATTTCCTCCAACCTTCATTCCTTGTCCATTACAAGTGATTTAAGATCATATAAAAAATGAATAAAAAAGTGTTTTTAATTAAAATAAAAAGTTGTCGCCTCTTTTAAAATATTATAATAAGAACACCTATGGAAAATATGAACCAAATCGGAAAAACTCTTGCTGGTGGTAGTGGTGTTCTGAGAAAAAAAGAAAAAACCTAACCTAACCTTTCCTATCCCTTAACACTTCAAATAATATATTAAGGTTTCTTTATTTAACTGATGATAAATTAAAAAGTTATTTCATTAATGTTTTGTCAGTGAGTCATTAGCATTTATAGGTCACTAAGGAAGCTGGAATACGTTTAAGAAACTAATTTGCAATCCCAATAGATTTGAACTGTCCTCTGATTGGTCACAGCAGATTATGTGAAATTCAAACGAAAGGAATTTAAATATTAAATTGTGCAAAAGTTTTTGCCCGCTAGTGCAATAAGAATCCGTCAATATTGTCGTAACTTCGTCTTATTTTGGTCACGTCCACAAAATGTAACCGCGATGCGTCGCGTAAGAAACCGGGTGTGCCGATTCATTTTTTGTGCGTCCGTCACAAAAGGTTAGATGGGGTTTTCAATTTTGTTTAACCTCTCATGTTGAAAGTGTAATTCAGTTTGGAAGAATGATTGTTGTTGTTGTTTCTAGCGTTAAAGGAAATAAAGGTCACACGTTTCTATTAGAAAAAGCAAAACAAAATAAAAACACGGAAAATTGTAGTTTCGGCGAAGCGCCGAGGTCAGACTCATTCTAAACACATCAAAAACTATTGGAAAAACCCTATTTCAACCTAACCTAACCGATTTGAGAAATCAGTTTCTCTATGTGGTATTAAACAAACAAGTGCCTTTGTTATAAGTGTACGAAGTTGTTATTCGACCAAATAAACCGTCGGCTATTTGACCGGGACCTGCGAGGATCGTACGCATACCATTTTAATGGGATTGTAGTCGGGATGATTGTGGGCATTAAACAAGTCATTACACTGTGGTATTATTTAATTGTAGAAGTATCTGTGGGCAAAAGTATTGTTTTATTTTAGATCTCGGTCAAATAATCAGTGGTTATTGTGCCGAGTACTGGTCAAATAACCCCTGCCTATAATATAATAGTTTTACACTGTTTTGTATTATAGTATAGCTATTGGTCACATTTCCAGGAAACTTCAAGGACCGTACAGACCCGTCCGGTCTCGTCTACGACTCCGTTAACGGAGAAAAGCCGCCGACCCGCGGGAGGCGAGACCGACGTCGTCACTTCACGTCGCATCGTCGGGTGTACAAGTCGAGTGTATTAGCGTACTTGTATTTAAGTGCAACTGTACAGTAATCCTATAAAAGTGGGCATTTACGTAAATTTGTGTCTAAAGTCACGTCCCATTGGCGTCGGTGGTACGCGACACGTCAAAAATATGGCCCAGATTCACGTTTTCCATCCCATACCAAATTTTGAATGTGTGTTTATTTTGTGTTTTCTTTAAAGTACAGTACAGTATAATATATTAATAACTTTAAGCTTCGTTTTTAAAGCATAATTTCATTTTTTATTAATTATGATACTCTACAAATACTGCGCTACTTTTTCTTCTTGTATTATTCAGTTGAGTTAATTAAAGTTTTATTTGCATAGTTTTGAAGAAGACTACAGTACATAGTTTAAATTTTTACATATCAACAGTGCAGTACTTAATCTTAAGTAATATTTTCAGGCACTTTCTCCATCACTGCCTACAGTGGACCTGATGTGAACTAGAATGAAGTTGGCTGGACCTCAAGTACTCTGTGGTATTGTATTTAATATTGTTGTGGTACTTTGAATGTTAGGAAAGCTCTACAGGCATTCCCCAGTTTATAAGAATATTATGCCTTAAAAACCTATATTAAATCGAATCAATATTCCTATAGACGCGCATTATAAAAGCCAAGATACTTTTCTACAATGAAAAAAGTTCCCCCCAAATTATGTACAGTCCCCCAAAAAGTATAGATAGATTTTTTAGCGGTAAAATTTGAAAATCTAGATGAAATACATCGATGTGATCCCCCATTGCGTCGGCATAAATCGGTACGCCTGCTCACTGTCGGCAACGGCTATAGACGGCGGGTAGCGAGGGAGTCATCGTCGTGTGACATACAACCGTACAGTACAGTGAACCCTCACTTTACGGGGTCAATTGAACCCACGGAGGCCCTCGTAAAGCGAGAAACGCGTAAAGTGAACAACATAACATATGGGATAAAATGAAATAGAGACCGGCTGACCCCCAAACTCCACTTTTTCCGATACAATACCTATGTTCTAGTAAAAATAACATCTTAATTTTATGATGGTACATGCACACAATTAATACTTAAGAGAAATACAGTCGCCAAGTTAATGTCCATTCAAATAATGGACTCAACTCCCTCCCCCTCTTCTCACACTACACTCGCTGGCTCTTCCCTCTCTGAGAAATGTTTGGGGGAAAACCACTAGATTTTAAGGTGTAGTAATAAATAATACCTTAAACTAAAGTTAGGATAATATAATTGACATTGCTAGATTCCTTGTAAGACCAGGAATATTTTGAATATAAATGTCATATATTTTGCACAAAAGATAACATATTTACTCAGAGCCAACAAAATACTTTAAGTAGATCTCAAATTTGTATGTCTAATGCAAAATCTATGATGTTTATATTCAAAATGATCATCAAATTGTAAGAATTCCAGCAATGTAAATTATATTCTGGCCCGGTAATTTGTATGAATTTTATGAGCTTCAATATATAAACAAAATATACTTACCGAAATAATATCTGTCAATCAAAATACCCCACCTCCTCCCCTCTTCCCACCTTCTCCCTGGGTCCCTCCCTCCCTCCCTACCCCTCACCCCCACCTTCCCTCCCTACCAGAGAAATGATTGGGTAATAACAGTATATTTACATTTTTAGTAATAAATTTAGAACCAATCCGTCACCGGTTTTGTAAGCTTTAACAAAAACAATGCCGGCAGCCGTGTCGTCTCCTCGTGTGTTATAATATTCCACGTACTATTAATAAATTGTATTGTTAATTTTGCACACACAAACATTAATTCAATAAAATCAAATTCAGAAACATTAATTAAAATATATATGAACAGTCAATAAGTGTTGCTTTCATATTCTTATGTAAAGTAATGACGATATGTTTTCACGTGTGCGCACTAACATACTCGATCTCTTTTTTTCTTTACCATTATTGTTAGCTACTTCTATTGTTCCATTTATTAACATTAAATAACATTACTTATAACAACCATATTAATTTTATTACAGCTACACTCAGGGTCTTATTTTCTTCAGTTTTATACGTAGAACCCGTCAGTCACTGGTTTTGTAATTGACGAAAACAATGCTGTCTCATTTCCTCGCGTTTTAATATGGAACGTATTATTAATGAATTGTATTGCTCACTTTGCACACACACACATTAATTCAATCAAAAAGACTTTCAGTAATAAACAATAATGAATCTTTTGTACATAAAAGAAATGACGCCGTTTACACATTTGTGCACGTCGTCTGAATGTTCGCGGACCGTTCAAACCCGTCGAAATTCGAGTTTCCGCCGTGAAAATGTTTAAATGTGTTGTTTTTTTGTGTTCAAATAGAAAACGTCGAATTAAAAACTCGCGAAATTTGAGAAGCTTTTGTACGACATTTAACCCTTCAATATGGCTTCAAAGAGACCACGAAGCAGAGAAAGTGGTGCTAGTGCTTCCAAGTGTAAACAGAAGTCACTATCTATCCAGGAAGAGGGCGAATTTCCACGGTCCGGAAATTTCCACTGTCCGGCACCGGTCAGATCCCTAGGTTGCCTGACTAGAGAGGTACAACGTGTAATTGTATTTCAGTACACTTGTACAGTAATCCTATAAAAGTGGGCATTTATGTAAATGTTTGTGTGTAAAGTCACGTCCCATTGGCGTCGGTGGTACGCGACACGTCAAATATGTGGCCCAGATTCACGTTTTCCATCCCATACCAAATTTTGAATGTGTGTTTATTTCGTTTTTCTTTAAAGTACAGTACAGTATAATATATTAATAACTTTAAGCTTCGTTTTCAAAACATAATGTCATTGTTTATTAATTATGATAATCTACAAATACTGTGCTACTGTATATACTTTTTTCTACTTATATGAATCAGTTGAGTTGAGTAAACTTTAATTTGCATAGTTTTGAAGAAGACTACAGTACATAGTTTAAATTTTTACATATCAACAGTGCAGTACTTAATCTTAAGTAATATTTTCAGCCACTTTCTCCACCACTGCCTACAGTGGACCTGAACCTTTGGACCTGATGTGAACTAGAATGAAGTTGGCTGGACATAAAGTTAACTGGACCTCAAGTACTCTGTGGTATTGTATTTAATATTGTTGTGGTTCTTTGAATGTTAGGAAAGTTCTACAGGCATTCCCCAGTTTATAAGAGTACTGTGTCTTATAAAAACCTATGGTAAATGGAATCAATATTCCTATAGACTCACATTATAAAAGCCAAGATACTTTTCTACAATGAAAACAGTTCCCCCCAAATTATGGCACAGTCCGCCAAAAAGTATCGATTGAATTTTCTAGCGGTAAAATGTGAAATTCTGGGTGAAATACATTGATGTGATCCCCAGTGCATCAGCATAAGTTGGTACAGGTACATCCGGTCACTATATCGGCAATAGGTATAGACGGCGGGTAGCGAGGGAGTCGTCCTCGTATGACATACAACCGGACAGTATATGCTTTACTATAACAAGAAATTCATTAAGCTATATTAATGTATGTATCGTGCTGGGTAGAAGCAAGGCCCCAACCGAGGATTACAGTAATATCGGAATATACATGAAACGGAAGAGTTTTGGAACGTCACGAGCGAGACCGAGACGGACCTCGGGGCATACATTTCGCCACCGCGTCGTAGTAACGGTTTCATTCGTACCGAGATGCACGGTATAGTCGTCGACGACACGTCTGATTTTTGAGGAGTGACTAAGCAAATAGTAGTTGATATTAGAGTGAACAGCTACAGCAATATACAATATATCGATCTAAATGGGATCTGCCAAATATTATTGATACGTAAATGGTGTCGGTTTAACGGCGAGATAAGATTTTAAATTGGCGCGTCGCCGGTCGTTTCGTGGCCGGCGACCCATCGCCATGCCCGAGGGTTTGCTCGCCCCCATTCTGCCGAGTTATCCGAGCGTTACGTATACCCTCGTCGTGAAGGCTAATAATAGCACCTCTCGCCCTGTTGTGTCTTTCTCATAATTCGTCGGTTCATTTGACGTAAGATCCCATTAATGACCGGCAGGGCGTCGGCGTCCATTTACGACACACAATCCGAATTCGCGTGATATGCTATCCGAATGTTCGGAGGATTTGCATCTTTCAAAAACATATACGGTCGTGCGCCAGTTAACGTCCAACCGAACAACGTCCGATAGCGTATACGTCCGTGCCCGCCGCCCCCCCCCCCACCTTCGAAAAAACACATCCGTGACGCCTGCTGGACCACCACTCCAAGACCCCCTGAAGGAGACACGACGCTCCTCCCCGTACTGGCTAGATATTGTGTGTTAAAGGAATATCATTCCTTAGGCTTTAGTAAGCATTTTCCTCCAGGTTGCAATTTCAAAATCTGTGTCATTACTAAGGAATAACGAAGTCTCTAGTGCACTGCACTCTAAGATTAAGAGGAAATGGACTCGGGCATCCCGAAGTGAGAGAAAAAGGACTTCTATGATGGGGGAGACAAGCACTCACACATGTCACTCGTACTGAGAGACTTGACACTCACTCACTCACTCACTTTCTTTACAAGTTTTACCCACCATTAGTTGTGTACGTTATCTAGTGAATTTAGTCAATATTGTACAGTATAAGTACACTGCAATACAGTAGTCCCTTGGTTAACAATGGACCTAAGTGCAAACCTGTACTGTACAAGTACTAAATGATTATGGTACTTAAATTGTTATGTCTATGGCAAATATAGATTGTTTTTACAGATATTCAAATACTATCTTACAAGTTATATTCACCCAGGTCGTTTGGGTGGCAAATTATGAGAAGAGCTTAGTCACTCTTAAGTAATGATAAATAAACACGCAGGCAGACCTTCAGCGCCAACTGTCAAATCTTATCTCAAATAAATAAATAAACAAACAAACGCCAGACATTCTGTCACCTCACCCCCCCCCCTCCCCCCGTCTTCCCACCACCCTCGTGTTCAAGACAAAAGATTGGTGATTTCTTTATGTTTATTTTATATAATATCTCAGACTAAAGTTAGGATAATATAATTTGCATTGCTGAAATCCTTGCAAGACAGAGATTAATTTGAATATAAGCGTCATATATTTTGCTCAAGATATAAAAAATGTAGTACATTAGTGTACAATACTGTAGTACATTTTATAAAAAAAAATTCTACTGTATTTTTGGGTAGATTTACATAAATTTCTTCATTTATTTTCATACATTTACATGCACACACCATACTAAAAGAAACGTAAAAGAAATACTGTAAATGACTTTAGTGCAAAGCTGGAGTGCACATGTACTAATTTGATTACGGTACTAAAATTGTTATGTCTAGTGCGAATTACAACATGTTTATATTCAAATAAATCAGTATCTTACAAGAATCCCAGCTATGTTAATTATATTTTCCTAGGTCATATCACTGGCATTTTAAAATGAGAGAAGCTTAGTAGGACTTTAATTACAATGCAGGAGACAGTAAGCTCAAACTTATCCTCTAGCCCCTCCCTCCATCCCTCCCTCCCTCCCTCCCTCCTCTGCTGAACCAGGGTTTTAGGCTTACAGTTTTTATCTTACATAATATTTCAAGACTAAAGTTGGGAGATTATAATTTGCATTGCTGGAATCCTTGCAAGACAGTCAATAATTAGAATGTAAACGTCATATATTTTGCTCAAGAGATAAAGATTTTTGTACATTAGTGTACAGTACTGTAGTACATTTTATATAAAGTTTTTCAACTGTATTTTTGGGTAGATTTACATAAATTTCTTCATTTATTTTCATCCATTTACATGCACACACCATACTAAAAGAAACGTAAAAGAAATAATTGACCTTAGTGCAAAGCTGGAGTTTTCTTCTACTAATTTGATTTCGGTACTAAAATTGTTATGTCTAGTGCAAATTATAAAATGTTTATATACAAATTAATCAGTATGTTACAAGAATCCCAACAATGTTAATTATATTCACCCGGGTCATTTCCTGGCCGGGAAAAAACGCGCCACAGACCAGGGTGCCAACCGTCGGAGAATTTAATTTGCATTGCTAAAATCGTTACAATACGGCTAATCGTGTTAATATAAACGTTGTATATTTTGCACAAGCGGTAAAAATTGTAGTCCTTTGTAATAAAAATAGTTACAACTGAAATTTGTATGTGAAGTATAGCATGTTTATATTAAAATTAATCACAATTTTATAAGAATTCCAGCAATGTTAATTATATTCTTCCAGGTCAGTGTAGTGATATTTCATAAGAGAAAACTGAAAGTCACTGTTAAGGACAGATAAATAAGCTCCAGACCTTGGCATCAAGTGTCAAACCGATAATCCCTCATATGTTGCCGTCAATCCGATCACGAGTAAACGGACCATTTCGCTTCCGATAATTTTAGCAGCGTCGATTTACGAGCGTCTGTTTTAATGGGATACTACAAAAAACAATGTTTTGTAGGAGATGGGCCGAGGTGCATCCGGGTATATTGGGTCTTTTTAGTATTTTGTGTTTCTCTCGAGTACCAAAGTAAATTGTTCCTTTGAAACAACACTTTAATTCCGTTCGAATTTGGTTTAAAGCTATTAGCTCTCTAGGAATGCGTCTCGCGTCACATCGACGTCGTACCGTACGTGCATCGGTAACCGATACGTACATTGGACAGGTAACACTTTTATGTAAACGTGTCGACAACGAAGAAAGGTCAATTGTAATATTCGACAATGCCGTTGGGGTACCGTTTCTACGTTTAGTAAATAGTCGTGGCGAATTTTATCACGCGCCTCTGTCGACGGGCATGCCGAGGGCGGTCCATCACCAACCGCTCTCTCGTCTCCGTCTGCGGATGCGGGCCCGCTCGAGATTCGGCCTCTGTTGCTCAGTTGTACGGCCTGTCGTCGTGCGCGAGAAGTACTCGTTTACTTAGTTTCGCTTGCAGTATATTGCATTTTCTAGCAATAGACTAGTTACGACCGTAGAGTAGTTCCATCACGTAGGGTATCCTATCACCGTTGGCCAGGGACACATTCGCGAATGTAGACACACCTCTGGCTACTCCGTTTTTTAGTTCCTTTAATAACAGTTTTCTGGGGCGTTTTAGACCAATTTAAGACTAGACTCGACATTTCCCTCTTAACTTGTATACAATTTAGCAGCTTAAATAATTTAGGTTTACATAAGATCGGCGACTACTATTGTTCTTGCTAGATGAGCCTTAATTCGGCTTCAAGACGCCACCAGACCATCTAGCACAATACATTTACTTGGTAGCTTCAATCGAGCAATGTGTGAACTCTAAACTTTCATCTATCTGAAGCTTCCCACCTGAATCATTGTGCGAATGGAATCTCGAGCCTAGAGCAAAGCATTTTTTTAACTGATCATTGATTCTCTGCCAAGGAAGCAATAGATAACTTAATATGCCTTACCGGTGAGGATAGTAGGCGTGTATCCTTACTGCACCTGGTGTCCATAGCCACTTTCTCAAACCTGCACACGAGTCCACCTAGTCCCATAACTCCTTGAAAGCTGGCAGTTTAGGTGGCCGAATTTACTGTTGAATACATGGAAGATGCTGTGTGGTCCTGATACAACCGACTCTATACTTGTTAATGTAAATGCTCCATTAATTCTTGTCTTTGAACCCCCTGTGCTTTCGCGTCCATTTTAATTCCATATTTCCCTTACCAATTCATAATCGGTATAAATGAAAAGGTGGCCAGTAATTATGGTGGAACACCCACTTGGTGAATACCAGAGGTTGGAACAATTTTGTATTTGAGGCCAGATTCCTGCTACAACAATGATCCGAAATGGGAGGATAAAGGAGGAAAATTGAGTCTATAAAATGCTTGTATAACCTAGCACAGCACAGTACGTTCTGGGTGAGGTCCGTAGTTCCCCTGGTCTGGCTACTGAGGAATGTCTGCAGCACAACACTAACGCCTACATTTCCCCCAACCACTCGAAGTAGCTTCTCCTTCACAACCACGAGGCATCTGTACTGGTAGCTCCTCCCCTGAATCTGTAGGCAGCAGCGTTTCTGGAACAATCCACTCCTACTTCATATGTTTAGGAACTCCATTGGCCACCACGTCTGAGCTCACTCGTCTTGGGTGGTAGATTTACATAACTTGTTACCTTAAGTATAGCTGTACTACTACACCCTCCACTACTGCTAGTACTCGTCACCATAATTACTACAGTACTCGTTACAGTATTACCACTACAGTAACGTACTCCCAACCTCCATTACTGTCCTCTCATTCACATTATATTACAACATTTCTATACAAGAAACCGTTCATTGTTTAACCCTTCACTAATAGTCCTCACAGCTACAGTAGATATATCTCCCTACAGTTTATACCCCGGTACCCTTAGTAGGTAGATACACAAGGGGATACAGACGGGATATACTATAACACTATATTTAGCAGAAAATACAGCAGATAAACTGAATTACAACTCCTAACTGGGGCTGACATATGACAAGTTTTGTTGCTGTACAGAAGTTATATACACCGAGAGAGGGCCTCAAACTGTACAAGACAAAGAACAAAATAATGGAAAGTGGAAGCAAACCATAAGTTGCAATTATACTGTATAACAAATACAACAAAAAAATCTGGAGAACAATTACAAGTAGTGCCAATAAACTTGGAATAATAAAAAAAAGTAACTGAAAAAACTGCTATATTAAGTACATTTGAGAAACCAACATACACTTGGAAATTTACAGTCAAATGCGAGACGGGGGGTAACTTAGGCATTATGTTATACACACAATTATATCAATGTACTGAAATATACAGCTCTGTTACGTCACCCTCAGATTGTCCCAGCTTCGTCCGCGCTCGTCCCGGACACTCGACTCTGGAGCCGGTGCTCTCGCTCTCCTCCGGACTGACTGTTCATAATGCATGAGATTTCTATCGTTATTTACAGAAGCTGGTCGGGCTACGGTGATTGACATTATGCGTATCGTGTTTATTTCTATATCTACAAACGTGCAAATACATTAAGTACTCTTTTGTAAGTGTCCATTCATTGCACTGTCAATGGCGATTTTTGCAACTCTTTACTGGGAGAGCGATCTTAATAATACGATAATGCACACGATTCTGCGACGTCGGAGCGTCGGGGATCTCACGGACTGAACACACTGAGCGTGCGCATGAGAGCGGTGAGTGCGCCGGCCAGGTTGGTGGCCTGAGTCATGAGGGTGTTCATGGAAGGGTGGTGCATCCAGCGCACAGCGCCGCCCGGACGGTGGACTGGTAGGTGGAGGCCACGTCCCTCACCTTCACTACAACGTTGTGAGTCTGGAGAGGCACCACCTGCTGGGCCACGTCCACCATGCGCAGCATCAGCTTCATACACGTCGACAGACACTGCAATAACGTGTCTTCGGATTCTGTGGCCGACTTGACGAATAACTTCGAGGCCGTTACGAACCGTCTCGATTCACTGGTGAGAGCCTCTCTGGCCTCCTGGAACTTTGCCTCGTCTTGAGTGGCGGTGCCGCTGAAACACTGAGCTTCTGCACAGGTCGCTACCATCTCCGTCGGGGACTGACCGACCGCTCCCGTAAAACGGCGGAAGGCACCTCTAGACGCCGGAGGCATCACTTCAATGTCTTCTGCTTCTTCTAACGAATCTTGATCGAAGCTACCAGATTCCGGGGAATCGTCCGGGTCCGTGCCGTTGACCGTCTTGTTTTTGGGAGAGAGTTTTGGCGACTTCTTGGTTCAGGCGGTTTTTACGAGCCACGCTGGAATTATCCAGTCTGGGCAGTCTCGAAGCAGTGGAATTTTTGTCGGAGGTTCGCACGGGACTTTTGATGCCGTTGGTGGTGGCCGGCGGCGATGCGGGAACTCTCCGAGCCGGCGAATGACTATTCTTGGCGTGGAGCCGAGGCTTAGGTTCGTCCGCATCGGCTGGCTGCCTTACGAGTGACTCTGGGACTCTTTTGGGGGGAGCGAGTACCCTCTCGAGGCAGTGCTGGATTTAGACCTGTGGAGGCCCATGGGCAGCCAGCCTCTTTGTGGAGGGCCCCTTCATTACATCTACCCAAGAGGGTGGGGTGGCGAGTGAAGCGAGCCTAAACATCTGGGCGTTCCGGGGGGCGCTATAAGCCCCCCGGAAAAATTTTGAAATTTGAGCACTTCTTTGGAGAATTTTGAAGCCATGTGCAGATATATTGAGGAAATTAGAACATTGAGACATTTTGAATTAACTGTATATTAATTGATAGAGTACAAATTCCAAACACACACACAAAAGTGAGACATGACTGGAGTCATTCATGTGGTTTCAAGTCGGTTCATAGGAAAACCAGGTTTTCATGAATTTCAAGGAGTAGCTTGCCTAATTTCTATCACGCTTCTTGCTGAACATAGTTTTACGTGATGGAATAGATAAACATGAATTTTAAAGTATGAAAATAAAAATAATCCAAATAAATAAAATACTGTAAGATGTGGAGGCCCCTGGGCAGCTGCCCACTTTGCCCACTCCTGAATCCAGCCCTGCCTCGAGGAGAAGTGGGACTGCTCGCGGGGGCCTTACCGCCGGTAGGTCCGGAAGGAGCCATTAATTTGCCCGAAGGACGCAGACGGTGTGTGCCTGGCAGATTATTCGTAGGAGAAGTAGTTGGGCTGAGCTGTGGCTTGCCAAGTCTGGAAGGCACCGAGGGTGGCCGCTCCGAGTTATCTGGCGAGGGACTCCTTACGCGCTGGTGATGGTGAACGAAGGCCTTTGTTCTGCATACCTGCCTTCACATTGTCCTGAGGAATAGAAATTGTATTTACTAAAATTAACAGATAATGCTTCATACATATTGCACGCACGTACGCACGCACGCGCACACACACCATCAATTTTCTCCAATTCTTCAATCAACCAAACTTATTAATATATTCAATTTTCTTTACTCAACCAACCACATCAACAGCACCAGCCTCAATTATCATCCCATCCCGGCAAACACCAATCATGGTGACACTACATATCCTACTACAATCTTACTTTCATCAGCAACAACTTCTCCTCTCCCTCACATACAGTACACTGACTATAGACAACAATCAGTATTTATCTAATACATTTTCTAACGTTCCTACATTGCTTTTCTAACGACTCTATCCGGGTCCTTAAATATCATAAAAACATTATCGATTTCATTAGATAATTTTACATATAAGTTCTATGCTCCTTAATTTAAAAAGTGACCCACATAATCTCTTCCAAGTCTGGTTCCAAACTTTTCTTCCACTAATACACTTTTCCTACCTTATATCTCAAAATCTTCCCTCTGTCATTCTATTGATTCTTTATTAAACATAGTCAATACACCTTTGTTATTCTATTAAAACCAAGATTTATAACATCCCTATTCTGTATTTTTCTAGGTAAATAGACAGTTTCAATATGATTACAAAAGAGATCCCATCTAACCGTTTCCTCTCTTTTAAGTTTTCTTTTATCACATTGAATCTTTATTTCTCTCAGCGTTAAACAGGATAACTCTGCCTCTCAGCTGTTACATTTACCAACTTCTCATAATAAAACCTTTACCTCCCTCTACCCTCGTCTTTTTTTCATATTGTATCCATGCTACCGATCGTATAAAGAATTAAACACATCAGTACATAAATTCAATTTCTTTTCCAATTCCCAAAAATAGAGAATATATTCACCTCCATCATTGCTGTAAGTTATCATCTGCTGCAATTCATTTAGCAGGACAGTAATGTAAAAAAAAAAAAAATCACAAAAATAATAAAACAAGGCAGGTGAACTCAAGACTGGCTGAGCTGTAGTTCATTAATGATGTTTAGAGATTTATTGAAAATTTTAGGAGTAATTCTTCAGTAGAGGAATTCACTGGAGGACGACGTGAGAGAATCGTTACTGGAGGCTACGCTTTGTTTGGAGGGGGACCCCGGGGAGGCTTTGGCTTGGCTGACGTCTTCGCTGGAGGCCGAGGCTTTGGTGCTCGACTTCAGGATGGTGTTGTAACTGGCGTGACTCGTCATGTCGTCTTGAGAGGCAGACTTGGAGAGGTTACCTGTGCTCATAGATATACTTCTCTGGATTTTTGACGAGGGAGGAGAAGGCTTGGATTTCTTTGGGTTAGTCAGAGTGCCGGTTCGTGGGATGGGCGTTCGTGGAGGAGGGGGAGGTGGAGAGTCCTCCTATTTTCCCTCTGCCTTACTGGTTGGCACGGTCTTTTGGCGCTGAAGAGAAGAGGCGGTCCAGTTTCCCCCAGAGCTGAAGGTTCGTACTCTGGCCGTGACCGACGGATGCTTGGAGTCGCCGCTCTCCCGACTTCCGCCGGTATTTTTGGCACTCGTCATTTGTTGAGTGTCGAAATCTTATCATTTTCCTCTAATGCCTGTGCCAATTTGGCATGCAGTTCATGTCCTACATTAGAATTATTTGATCTCGGTAGCAACTGACGATTGTCTACGGAGGCACTTGAGGTAGGCAGACTACCGTAGGCAGTCCTGGGAGGAACTTCGAAGCGCCTCTGCAGAGATGCGACCTTCCCTGCTAGATTGGCACGCTTGGCCATCGTCTCTGAGCTGACGTGCACCTCGCCCATGTCGTGGTCCTTCTCCCCGACCTCCATGTCGCTGTTGTCCTCGCACACCATCTGTAACGATAAACCAATTTAGTTCATTTTTGTACGAAAAAATTATATCTTAAAGTAAATACCCCCTACATCACTGTTTGTGATATACATTCAGAAGGAAAGAACTAACAGCAAATACTTTAGGTAAAAACAAACATTTGCTGGTACGGCAGTAATGAGTGTATCATGGGTTTGAGTCCTGGCTGAGACACACATGAGAAGGGTGTTATCCAGTGACACTCCCAAATATTATAGATTTCTTCCTGTACGAACACCTAACACTAGTGTTCACAGCAAATTAAAAAAGAACCGACCAACTGGCCCAGCAGCTAATAAACTTTTAAGTGGTGGAATGATAAATTAATAAATTAATAATATTCTTTTACTACAGGAGAAATCACAATAAAACTCAACCATTTTAACCCATTGAGTAACACATTTCTCCAACCTGAAAACACTGTCTGACATTACCCATAATAAAACACCTAGAGTGATACTCCTCCTTAAAGAGATAAACAACCTGAGAGTCATACATACCACCAGGAAATGTGATTTTAAATGGCCTCCCTGTTTTCCTAAGTACCTTATTGTGTTGTATAATACTGTACAGTATTTATTATAAACCCATAACTAATTATTACACAGTGCGGTAATATTCTTACACGATGATGTATGTTACACTGTACGGTAAATCAATAACATCTATGAACAGAAACAAATTCATTTAGTTCAGACAAACACTTCCACAGTACACTTACAGTAATACAGTATTGCATTTAATTGTAGAAAATTAGATGAACCTCACAACAACTCACCCTACTGATTCCTTCTTTGGCTCCGTATGATGTCGAACGACCTGTTGTCCTTCTCGTCCGAGGGTGGAGGCGGCGGCGGGATAATAAACGCAGAGATGTCGTACTCGTTCCCCATCTTACGGTTCTCCGCGCACGTCTGAAGGTTCTGTAAACGGCATCGTATATACAGAACAATTCTCTATTTGTAAATAAGGGAATATCTTGGAGTTCCATGTACTGTATAGTCATCAAAATGGATAAAAACAGCAGCATTATAATGAATGCATAATCACTACACTGCTTACCACACCTCCTTCAGTTGGTGGAGGAATGGTAAGGTTTGCAATGAAGGAATCTATATCTTCGCCCTCCTCTAAGTGAATGCCGAGCTGGCGTAGGGTGGCCAAGGTGAAGCTTGGATCCCTCGCTCCTCCGTTGCCACCCAAGCTTTTGTTGACTACCGCTCCTCCGGTCAGTGGGGAGAAGACGGAGTCACTGAAGACGATGCTGATATTAAGGCTGGTCGGGGAGGTGCTGTCCTCCGTGTCACTTGCTCCTGCTGGACACGTGTAAGACGAAGCTCAAGACCCAATGCTGGTTTTTATTACAGTGACTTATCGTTATTTTACCTGATCCTTCACGTACAATTTTATTTATACAGAACACGTCCTTGATTTTAATGTATACAAGTTTGTTACCTTACAACCTGAGTTATAAATCTTTTATATCTGGTATGAATTCTACCCTTGAAAAAATCCCAAATTAATGAGTCAAAATAAGTCTCTAAGTTAATATGTCAGTGTACGATGTGGGGAGAGTGGTGTCCCTGGTGTGTGGGTAAAGAGGTCCCCCTGGTGTGTGGGTAGAGAGGTGCCCCTGGTGTGTGGGTAGAGTGGTGCCCCTGGTGTGTGGGTAGAGAGGTGCACTTGGTGTGTGGGTAGAGAGGTGCACCTAGTGTGTGGGTAGAGAGGTGCTCCTAGTGTGTGAGTAGAGAGGTGTCCCTGGTGTGTGCGTAGAGAGGTGCCCCTGGTGTGTGGGTAGAGTAGTGCCCCTGGTGAGTAGGTAAAGAGGTGCACCTGGTGTGTGGGTAG
>NW_024756914.1:6320716-6423216 GCF_018991925.1 Homarus americanus
GTGATGTACTTCGTTTCAGTTGTGTTGCTATATCCGTATTAGGGTGATGTGGAATCTGCATCAATTTGAGGGTTTATTTATTTTCTTCTCTTAGAAGGAATTACTTTAACGAAAGATATGTGATGATTTAATTCAAATTTTTCGAATTAATTAAAGATTTGTTGTGTTTTTATCGATATTTGCATAATTATCGTTTTTGTTGTTGTTAGAGATTCATTTTAATATTTTTTCTATATTTTTGTTTGTTCTTGTATCTCGGTTTTTATGTTTAGTCAATCATCTTTTTTTTTTTTTTTTTTTTATGTTATATTATTATTATTTTTTATACAAGAAACATAGAAATATTGTTCCGTTATGTAGTTAGTTCACTTCTCTCTCTCTCTCTCTCTCTCTCTCTCTCTCTCTCTCTCTCTCATTAGTTACCAGTATATTAACCTTAGTTTCTCTCCCAGTTACCGGTACATCAATATCATCTGGTTCTCTGTCATTGGTTGGCTATGAGTAACAGCTACTGCAACGTTTATATCTCCTATCTATAACGTAACATACATACATACATACATACAACACTACATACATACATACATACTACATACACTACATACATACACTACATACATACATAAATATATCCATAAATCAATTCACTTATAAACAAAAACTATAAATTCAATAAGTAAATTAACACTGTATGCCTCAATTAACAGCTATAAATGATAAGTAAATTAATAAATCACATAAGTTACTTAGAAATCACAGGAGTCACATAAATTTAAGCACCAGTGTGTGCGGGAATATTAACTGCAGGAGTAAGTGAAACGCGATGGGCTGAACCGTAAGTTTATTTTCTGTCTCGCTAATACATGTTACCATTGACGATTCTCTCTCTCTCTCTCTCTCTCTTGTATCAGGTCTTTATATAATTATGGTGTATTATAATAATGATACTCGTGTTGATATAGAAATTAATAACATTATAGTTATTAATGATAAAAAAACATTATATCAGAAGAAAGATAAAAGGCTTGGACACATGAAACTCAAGAATATTCTAAATCATATATTGGTCTTTTGAAATAAAATAAACCTAAATTATTATAGTAAGTTTTTAAATATTACAACTTATGTGCGAGTCGGTATATTTTATAAACTTTGAGATGTTTATTATATGAAATGTACTCATAGACTTTTGAAATATAACTATTTATTAGTATTTACTCACTGCGTAAATACTTAAAAAATTCATTATCTTTTGAAATTGACTGAACTGCAAAGAAAATATTAATTATACTGACAAACAATTAAGAAGAAAAATGTGACACTATCGTCTGGGTTTTTAATGAGTTAATGACAACAAGAATGTGCCTGAAGGTTAATTAATGACATTAACGTCGTTTTGTTTAAGAAAAAGATAAAATTGAGACGATTAAGTTGTTTTCGTGATAAAAAATGTGATACGTAAGTCGTTAATGTGAAGTAAGAAAAAACATGTTGTAATTCTCACTATCGTTCATAAAATAAATTCTAGAACTCAAGTTGTTTTATGAGAAAACCACAATCCGTCCTTTAGGAGGAGACAGCCCTACACTGCTTAAAAATAGAGACAGACAGACGAAGACAGACGAACAGGCAGACAGACAAACAGATGATAGGGTGGTGATTTATGAGAACAGGAGCAAAATGTAACCTCATTACATACCAATCTTACTCTCGTCTACTGATGTGGAATCTGCGTCAATTTTGAGGATTAATTTTTATTTGTTTTTCTCTTGGAAGGAATTACTTAACAGAAAAAGATATGTGATGATTTAATTCAAATTTTTCAAATTATTTAAAGATTTTGTGTTTTGTTTCTTAGGTGATTTGTCTTTTAGTGGTGTTTTTATCGATAATTGTATAATTATCGTTTTTTAATGAGATTAATTTTCTTATTTTTTCGATATTTTTGTTTGTTCTTGTATCTCGGTTTTATGTTTAGTCAATTATATTTTGTTTTGTTTTGTTTATGTTATATTATTATCTTTTTATATACAGAAAAGAAAAATATTTGTTCCGTTATATAGTTAGTTCTCTCTCTCTCTCTCTCTCTCTCTCTCTCTCTCTCTCTCTCTCTCTCTCTCTCTCTCTCTCTCTCTCTCTCTCTCTCTCTCAAGCCGAGGGAGGAATAAATTGGATCAGGGGGCTAGACTGTGATAGGCAGGATGTTAGTATCCAGGACGGTGAAGGACAGTCATATGTTGCTCCCTAGTGTATCCTGGGAGAAGAACGAAAATACGATTCAATCAGGTTTTAATGTTGCGGAGTTTCTTTATTACATACCTCCTCGTCCTCGTCTTCTTCTTCTTCTTCCTCCTCCTCCTCTTCCTCCTCCTCCTCTTCCTCCTCCTCCTCTTCCTCGTCCGTCTTGGTTTTTTTTTATTTTGTGCTTTTTTTTAATTTATTTCGTGGATGTCGAAAGACTTTTATTACAGACTAACTTTCATGGTATTTCATATTTGATTCGTAATAAAATTAACCCAAGTTACCGAACCTTTTCGTCATCGTTCGTTCTACATCAATTTGGGTGAAGCTTCAGAGGTACTTTAGATAGTTACACATAGTCTGGCTAGTTATGTATGCTTTGGCTACTCATCAAAATAATTTGGCTAGTTAAATGATATCAAAGGTTTGGAAAAGTTTATATTCTCTTGGGGATTTATAGAAAGTTAAGAAATATAGTTTGTCATATTAGCGACGGAAAAGCATATCAAAACAAGTTTGTTGTAGTTTATCGTATTTTTTTTTTCTCAAAGTATATAAATCTTACAAAAGAAAGTATATAACCCAGTGTGTTTTTATGTAATTTTTAATACTTTTAAAAGCTCTTGTAAACTTTGTATAATCTACCTTGAAGTATAACGTAAACTAAACTATGCACCTTGTATCAGATTTAACAACTCAACTTAAACCATTAACATCTTTTTCTGGGTTTAACTTCTCGTGATCCCGTTAAAATCCTTGATGACGTCACCACATACGACATCACTTACACACGTATTTGTAAGCATTTTCACAAATTAATCCTCCGTCTCTAAAAGTTTCACAACCCAATTATCACAAGGCTCTTCAAATTCCCTCTCCTCCCTCCTCTCCCTTTCCTAGCCTCCTCCTCTTCCTCCTTCGTTTTCTACCTTTCCTCCTCCTCTTCCTCCTACCCTCCTCTTCCTCCTCCTCCTCCTCCTCCTCCTCTTCCTCCCTGTTCGCGCTTCTCCCTTCTCCCTCCCTCCCCCCCTCCCCCCAAATAATACAAAGACGTGTCAGGGGAAAATCTGTCACAAAAAATATAAAGTTGATATTTGTGTTAGTCTCTGGAGTTAGGCCTTGTACTGGAGCGTCTTCATATAAACAAAACAGAAAGAAATCTTACCTGTTCTTTATATAACGAGTTTGTTTTCGTTTTAAAGACGTAAATAGACATTGAATTTCAGGCGGAGTTACATGTATGAATGTATTCTTAGCTGAAAAGGCTTTTGTGATTGGCGGAAAAAATTAATGACGTCATTGTTTAGTTCGGGCTGTGATTGTGGGGAAAATTAATGACGTCATAGCTTAGCTCTTATGTGCATATGTGTGTGTATAGAAGACGTTTATATTGTTTATGAAGTTGTATGTGTACGTGTGTAAAGAAGAACGTTCATAGTATGTAAACGTGTGTGTGTGTGTTTGTGTTGATAGAATATAAAGAAATAAAATAAAATAAAAAATGTGAAATCCTGCGGAAATGCTGAAACAGCGACACACACACACACACACACACACACACACACACACACACACACACACACACACACACACACACACACACACACACACACACACACTATTAAACTAGTGGAAGGCAAATTTACTTTTCTTTGAGGTGAAATTGGCTTTACCTTTACAAACCCAACTCTTTAATATCCAGTTATGAAAACCCGCCCCGAGCGTCACAGTAACTCCTCCTTGAATATCACCTTAACTAAGCCTTGAGTATGACCTTAATTACGCCCCGAGTATGACCTTAACTACGCCTTGAACATGAACTTAACTACGCCTTGAACATGAGCTTAACTACACCTTGAGCACGACCTTAACTACGCCTCAAGTATCACCTTAACTTCTCGCAGAGTAAAACCTTAACTGAGTTTCTTGTTACTTCAATGTTACTTAAACTACTTATACTTAAATGGTCGTGTAAGTACTCTCTCTCTCTCTCTCTCTCTCTCTCTCTCTCTCTCTCTCTCTCTCTCAATTTTAATCATCTATATCTATCAATCTATCTCTAAACATCTATCTGTCTATTTCTCTAACTATCTATCTATCAATCTCTATCTATACCTTAAGCATCTCTCAATCTTCATCTCTCCATCTCATCACTAACATCCTCGGAGATAATGCCGCTGTCACATCTTCTGCCCTGAGAGAAGTAGAACATTTTTTTGCCAATTATCTCCTGAACCTTTGTAAGAGGAACACAGAAGAAGAGAAGAATGGCGGACGCTAAGGTTTGTGAGGGGTTTTTTCTCGATACATTTCCGTAATTAACTTGTAAGGAATATTTGTCGAGTCTTAGATATTTCGCCTGTGAGGAATATTTTGTCCTCAAGGCTCTGAAGTCATCATACTCAAGGCTCTTAAGTTAGTCATTGAACATAAATTACTAAATACAGATCTTGTGCGAACATCAAAGCTAAAGCCAATGGAAATTTTATTCATTAATTAGTGTAAAATGTGAAGATGTCGTGTCTGATCTGCTCCAGTAGAACACACACACACACACACACACATACACACACACACACACACACACACACACACACACACACACACACACACACACACACACACACACGTTGTTTAACATAAGGAAGAGAGAGAAAGTGGCTTTAAAAGTAACAGAAAAGGATGGAGGGAGAGAGAAGGAAAGAGAGAGAGAGAAAGAGAAAGATGGAGAGACAGACAAAGAGAGACAAAGAGATTGAATGGTATTACAATGAAAGAGAGAAAGCTAGAAGGAGATACAGAGAGGGGTAAAGATTCAAAGGATTTATAAAAAGAGAGTGAGTGAGTGAGAGAGAGAGAGAGAATGAGTGAGAGAAAGAGAGAGTGAGTGAGAGAAAGAGAGAGTGAGTGAGAGAGAACACCTTGATAGCTTTCTTATTAGCATATATATTACCGTAATGAAGGGTTCCACAAGTCTGAACGAACCGTAATATCCACAAAGGAAACTAGGATGGTGTATTTATCATCTTACCTAAAGTACCGGATTTAGTTCGGTCTAAAGTTATTGATTGATATAGTAGTGGGCTGTGGTCGCCAATCCTCAGATATTAGACTGGCACCATGAGGAATTTATTAAGAATGGGTTGGGTTAGCTTGGGTTAGCTTGGCTAGGTTAGGTTAGGTTAGGGTTGGTTTGGTTAGGTTAGGTTGGGTTAGGTTGGTTAGGTTAGGTTAGGTTTGGTTAGGTTATAGTATAGCCTTTAATCCATAGACTCATTCATGTTATTCAAAACCGGAATAATCGACTCTCACCCATCAAGCCTATGACGTAACAGAACACCGGACACGTAACTCCACTCAACCGGCCCATAACCCAACTGACTGAAAAATCCGGGAAAAAAATGTCAGAGAAAAAATAGGACTATTATTTTGTTATCACCGTTAAAGGAGTGACGCGACAGACAGTTCCCTATTCTATTTTTATATTGTTGGGTTGACTCTTCTTCACATCTGCCTTATTTGATTTATTTTACTCGGTCACCCCTTTCTGTCCGGGGGGTTATCTCTGAGCTGATGAAAATATTAAAAATGGCGTCTCTTAGTGAAGGGGGTCAAGGGGGTCAAAGGGGTCAAGGGGGTCAAGGGGGTCAAGGGGGTCAAGGGGGGGGATAGTCTATTATATATTTGTTTTGTTTTCATTGAGATAAATTATGTAATGTATTATAGTATACAGTAACTTGACTTAACCTTGAATTAACTGAATTTAACCTGACTTAACCTAATGTAACCTAATTTAACCTGACTTAACCTAATGTAACCTAATTTAACCTGACTTAACCTAATGTAACCTAATTTAACCTGACTTAACCTAATGTAACCTAATTTAACCTAACTTAACCTCATGTAACCCAATTTAACCTGACTTAACCTAATGTAACCTAATTTAACCTGACTTTACCGAATTTAACCCACCATAACATAACATAAAATATAACATAACATAACATATAACACAACACAACGCAACACAACATCAACACAACATCAACACAACATCAACACAACATATAACACAACACAACATCAACACAACATCAACACAACACAACACAACACAACATCAACACAACATCAACACAACATATAACACAACACAACATCAACACAACATCAACACAACACAACACAACACAACACAACATCAACACAACATCAACACAACATATAACACAACACAACATCAACACAACATCAACACAACACAACGCAACACAACATCAACACAACATCAACACAACATCAACACAACATATAACACAACACAACATCAACACAACACACAACACAACACAACACAACACAACACAACGCAACACAACACAGCACAGATCAACACAACACAACGCAACACAACATCAACACAACATCAACACAACACACAAAATACAACACAACACAACACAACACAACACAACACAACACAACACAACACAACACAGCCTTCTATCTCCTTTTCCCTCTTTTTCCGTCTCTGTTTTATCCTCCATCTTACTATTTCAGTATTTCTCTGTTTCTATCCGTTAATCTTCTTAGCCTTTCACCTCGGCTTTCTATTCCAGTTTCATTCTTTCTCTAATTCTCCTCCATTTACTCTTTTTATGCCTCTCTCTCTCTCTCTCTCTCTCTCTCTCCATTCTCCATCTCTCTCTTTCATGCACACAGAGAGAGAGAGAGAGAGAGAGAGAGAGAGAGAGAGAGAGAGAGATTTACAGTCACCTTAGGGAATATGTAAGAATTTTATTTTCATCGGCACAACTTTTTCCACCACGAACCTTATGACAGTTGACGTACACACTCTAGGGAGTATGTGTGAGGGAGGGTGAGTGAAAGAGTGTGTGGAAGAGTGTGATAGGGTGAGTGAGTGGTGTGACAGTGTGTGTGTGGAAGTGAGAGTGAGAGTGAGATCGCGATAATGAAGATATAGAGTGCGTGACAGTGAGGGAGGGATAAAATGGTGAAGGCGTGAGTGAGTGTGTCATTGAGAAAGAAAATAAGATTGAGTGTGTGATAATGAAGGAAGTGTGTGCAAGTGTGTAAGATAGACAGACAGACAGACAGAGGGACAGGCAGACAGCGAGACAGACAGATAGAGGGTATCGACACAAAAGAAATAACAAAATTGATGTAGAGAGAGAGAGAGAGAGAGAGAGAGAGAGAGAGAGAGAGAGAGAGAGAGAGAGAGAGAGAGAGAGAGAGAGAGAGAATCCTAACTTCCACCCAGTATTAATGTCACCGTTTATCAGAGACAAGTTGTAAGGAACACGGTGACCCTGGTGCCACGCTGTCTCTGTGGCACTTTCTGAAACGATATACGGTGCCAGGAGTGCCATATATCCCTGGCACTATAGAGGGTAAGGAAGTATTATACCGTTGAGAGTCTCTTTTTTTTAGTGTGTGTGTGTGTGTGTGTGTGTGTGTGTGTGTGATGTGACTGATATATATATGAAATCTATAAATGTAAAGCACAGTTAGTACGCTTTATCCGACAACTGTATCCGGCTCTAGTGGTATATAATGTTAAATGCCATAAGTCATTTATTTTAACACTGTGGAAGTTTTAACCGGCTGCGGCAATATATGGCACCGTAATATCCTTCTATCCAGCTAGTGCCAAGTATAAAGTAACACAGTACCATAAGTGTCAAATATCCTGGCACTTAAAACGTGTTGGAGTCGTGTTCCAGGAAGTGAATTTTTTATGGCGGTGGTAGAGGAAGGTCATGTAGAGTGCCATAAATGTAGTCTATACTGGCACTGTATGGCTAAGGGAAGCTGCTGTGTCAAGTGTGTGTCTGTTGTTCACTCACCCACGAAATTTATATATTAAGCCGTATACTTCTCTTAAATGTGATGGTGTTTTAGATTAAGAAGTGTGTGTGTGTGTGTGTGTGTGTGTGACTGTTTTCCTTGTATGTGTGTGTGTGTGTGTGTGATCTCTATGACACTTGGTAGAGCATTTGGTTGTCTGCCAGGGAAGAATAATTTACCAGTGTTAAAGTAGGAGAGACAGAATCAGGTTGCAGGTTTAAAGTTACAAGTAGAGGTCAGATTCACAGGTTAAGGTCAGAGGTCACGTTCAGTATTCATCACTACTATTACCACTAACATGAAAGGGCTTTTAGAGGAAACTGACCAAATGCCTGTTAGAAAGTGATCCTCTGTAATTAATATTTCTATCTTGGCGTTTACTGAGTTTGGATGTTGATAATAGAATTGATTGAAACTTAGGAACATTCAACCTTACCTATTATTGGGATCTCCTGACGATTAGCCCTGTAGTTTATGTCACCTGAAGATTAGCCCCACAGTTTATGTCACCTGAAGATTAGCCCCACAGATTATATCACCTGAAGATTAGCCCCACAGATTATGTCGCCTGAAGATTAGCCCCACAGATTATATCACCTGAAGATTAGCCCCACAGATTGGTGTTTTCTTCTGCTCTGAAGATTAGCTCCACAGAGTATAATATCACCTGGAAGACAGCCCTACAGTTTATGTCACCTGAAGATTAGCCCCACTGATTATAGTATCACCTGAAGATTAGCCCCACAGTTTATGTCACCTGAAGATTAGCCCCACAGTTACACCCTCTATGAATCATGGGGGATCTGGGAACCCCTGGCTTAACTTACTATAGGTTAACTTAAATTGCCTCAGAATTAGTAAAAAATAATCCCACAATGCTCACCCTACTGTAGACCCCCACGGTTAATGCCCCACTCACCCTACTGTAGACCTCGGTTAATGCCCCCTCTCACCCTACTGCAGACCTCGGTTAATGCCCTCTCACCCTACTGTAGAACCCTCGGTTAATGCCTCCTCCCTCTCCCTTCCTTACATCCAGACTCACTGTCTTCCACTACCACAAATCCTACCTTTATTTCTTTATATATATTTTACATTAAGAAAAGATTTAAAAGGGAGGTAGAATCATACATCACTTTATTTCCTTTTTCCTATTATTACAGGCAATTTCAACCTCAAGGGAAATCTCTTACTCGGAGTTATTTACGTAAATTACATCGCTTGAACTCCCCTGCCGGTTTAATTTAGCTTGATGGGTAAACCCTCTCCTCTTTCCCCCTCTCCTGAGTCTTCATCTACCTCTTGTTTTTGTTGCCACTCGTTAGAGATTCTTTTTCAGGATCGGGGTTTTTTTTTTTTCCTGATTTTCATGTTTTGGTGTTTTTGTTCCCGTGTCAGGGGATTGGAACCGCATTTTAGAGTTGGGTTTTTGTTTTACTCCTTCTGTTCTTATCTACACTAGGAGTAAACTGTTGTTTTTGTTTTACATATTCATAGAAGAGGGTTTTTTTTTCTATATTATCTTTATTTATGCCTGTAATAGTGCAGCTAATGTTCACAGGGGTATATGGTGTTCTTTGTTCACACACACTCACACACACACACACACACACACACACACACACACACACACTCTCTCTCTCTCTCTCTCTCTCTCTCACGTTCATCAAAGACCTCAAAAAGAGTAGCGAAAAATAATGGCAGTTTATATATAGAGACAATATACATATATACAGTCTATTTATTTCACGGTAGGTAGCCTCCAACGTATTATATAGTTATGAAAAGAATTATTATTTTTATCTAATAAATTCATTTGGAAATTTCATAGCAGAGTGAAGTCGTCAGATAAATGTAGGAAGCGTCCCATTGAATATTTAAAAGTTGTGTTGGTGACGCACTCGTAACTAATTGACCTGTAATACATACAGCGACTATCAAAATAGGAGGTGAGTTTTGTATACACTAGGCCATCTCACTCTATCACGTTAATATAAAATAGAATAAAAATATTCATCACAACTAACCTTCACCAAAAAGGCAAAATAAATAACTTGCTTAAATCACCGTTCATAATTTGTATTTTTTATAATAAGGATTTACTTCATGCGTTTGTATTATTCTGAGCAATACCAGTCTCTCTCTCTCTCTCTCTCTCTCTCTCTCTCTCTCACACACACACACACCTGCCACTTCCACCCAATATCAATCACCTCGCCTTATCCACCACCTACTTCATTCCCATACCTTTACGGAAGCGTTTCAATAGCAAATATCTCTACTTGTTGAAGTAATCTCTAATGGCTATTGTCAAGTTATATTACAGCCAAAAGTCGGGATTTATTTGGGTTAAGAGTAGGGATTTTATTAGGGTTAAAAGTCGGGATTTATTCAGGTTAAAAGTCAAGGTTTAATCTGATTTAAATTCGGGATTTCTTATGGCTAAAAATCCACCCCCACCCCACCTAACATACCAGGAGGAGAATTAAACAACTAAATCCTCAAATTAAAATCATAAGTAATCCCCTGAACGTGTTAATGGTTCAAGGGAGGTAAGGGTTAAGGGTGGTGTCAGGGTCGTAATTAAGTGTAATTTGCATAATCTAAGGGTTTGGTTCTCTAATGATCTTAATTACGGGTGAGATAAAGAGGATTAGGGAGGGAATGGCGTGGGTGGTGGAGAGCGTGGGTGGTGGAGGGCGTGGGTGGTGGAGGGCGTGGGTGGTGGAGGGCGTGGGTGGTGGCAGGCACTGGTTGACACAGGCACGAGCTAGGAACACTATGGGCGTGGCTTAGAGAGGTGAAGTCATATAACATAACAGTCCACAGCTTTTGACGAGACAGACAGACAGACAGAGACTAGTGTGGAAAGCTACATGAGAACAGTAAATCAACTAAGTGTTTTCAAATTAAACAGTACTTCACCTAAGGATTAACCTCACCTACACTGTAAAAAGTGTACCGTAAATTTTACGGTGGAATACTGGCAGCCGTAAAACTTGCAGTGCGTCCGTAAATGTCATAGCAAACGACGACAGTGTCACTGTAAAACACGGAACTAACAGAAAATCACCGTAAAACAAATACGGTGGCGAACCGTAGATATTTTTACAGTGAACCACTGTAATATTCACGGTAGTTTTTTACAGAGTAACCTAACCTAACCTAACCTAAATCGAGTTCTTTAAGTTCATTTCGCTATTAAGTTCAGTTCGCTATTAAGTTCTGTTCGTTAGTTCTCGAGGACCCTGGCCATGTTCTTGAGTTGTATTACATTTCTCGTACTCCATTCTCTCAAGTGTTAACTGACCTTAGTCTTGACCTGATCCTTCCCAGGTAACGCAAGTGAGCCAGGTACGACACCCGACTTTGTGTTAATTAACGTTAATATTACACCTGTGGTTTATGAGGCGAAGGTTGATTACCTCTATTGACGTCACCACCTTGCTCAACAAACTTATACTCTCTCTCTCTCTCTCTCTCTCTCTCTCTCTCTCTCTCTCTCTCTCTCGTTGGGTGTTAGTTGAAAAAATCGTTGCGTTACGCTGGAAAATTCGTTGCGTTGTGTTGTAAAAATATCGCCGTTTCGTTGGGTTGAAAAATAATCGTTGTGTACGTGTAGAAAATATCGTTGCGTTGAGGAAATATCGTTCTCAGGTAGATTTTATTTGCATCAATAAAGAATAGAATGTCTCAATAAAATCCTCTTACACCTGTACTATTTTATTTATTTTTTTTCACTGAGGATATTGGATACTTGGTCTCAATCAGTGACGTCCTGCTATACCCGGTTATTAATACTTACAGAGGAGGTCATCGGAGGTAGTTAAATGGTCAGGCTTTCCGTTACGTAATATTTGATCAATTCCTACCATAGCTCTTTCCTTCCTGCCCTCCGGAAGACCTCTCTCTCTCTCTCTCTCTCTCTCTCTCTCTCTCTCTCTCTCTCTCTCTCTCCACCGACTGAAGGCATTCCTCTTCTGTAGTAAATGAATACGATCGAGTGTACTGTAGTTCCTCGTCCACGCTGTCTCCTCCTTTTGTTCCAGAGGTTTAGTGTGCAGTATGCTATATCCACGCCGCTTCTAGAACCCCCTATTCATCTTCCCTCACTTCCCCGTCAGCATTAACCTCTTCGTCATCAATAAACCACATAGGTGTTTGTCCTCCAGCGTTGTATTGTTCCATCGATATTGTGTTGCGTATTGTGTTGGTTATTGTGTTGGTTTGTTTTGTTGTGTTTGTAGTGTCACGTGGAGGTTGTTGGCACTTGACACTTAACTGCTGCCACTACCACTTGACACATCACCCACTATCACCTGACACATGACCCAGTGCCACACTATCACCTGACACATGACCCATTAAAACCATTTCTTTGGTTTGGGTAAATAGGATTAAGTTTGGGAATAGGTTAAATATGTTTATAATAGTTTGGTTAGGTTAATATAGTTTATGTTAGGTAAACTTGGATTATGTTAAATAAGATTAACTTTGATTGTCTTAGGATAGGTTAGGTCAACTTAGATTGTGACATTGTTCAGGTTTGGTTAGGTTAGTTTAGTTACATTTCAGTTAAAATATGATTAGATTTGTTTAAGTTGAGTTAAATAAGGTTAATTTGGCTAAGGTCGATTATAAACTGTTAGATATTCTTAAGTTTGGTTAAATAAAGTTAGATTTAGTTAAGGTCGGTTAAATAAAATTAGATTTAGTTAAGTTCGGTTAAATAGAGTTAGATTTAGTCAAGTTAGGTTTCAGGTCATGTTTGGCTCAGGTGATTACCATATCCCACCTGCTGTAAGCCTTAACTCGTTCTATAAAAATATATCCCACCCAATTTCGACCTCATTTACATATTTGATGGAATGCCAACCTAACATTGATATTAATCCAAACGTAATTAAGATTCTCATGTTCCCCGTGATACAGGTGTGGTGATATATATACTATAATATATCCCAGGTAGGATAAATTATACTGGATATGTCCTTTTCTTGGACCTCTACAGCTTAGGTACAAAAAAAAAAAACTAATTTTCATCTCCCCAAACGGCCAGGTGTATTTCCGTCTTGGCTTTGTTTGTCTGTGAGATTATGCAAATAAAAGATATCCAGTGTAGGGGGAAGGGGAGAATGAGGGATAAAAAGGAGGGAGAAGGGGTGAAAGGGGAGGGGAGAAGAGCTGAGGGGGAAACACTGGTATAAACAATAAAGCATCAGTTTCACTATTATACAACACTGATATCATCAATGCAACCTTTAGATAATTGTCTGAGATGAATAATTGTTTCTAATATGTTGAAAATTAGTTCAGTCGGTGATCAGTTTAGTAGAGGGGGGAGGGGGGGGGCAGAGTGGGTCAACAGCGACGGGGGTTAAATTTCCTGAAGTCATCTGCATTTCGGAACCTAATTGACGCCAGCAAACTAATTTAGACCCGCGGGCACTGTTTCGTCAGGGTGTGGGCGTATGTATGTATGTATGTATGTATGTATGTACGTCTCTGGTCTCTGTGCTTTAGATGGTTTGGTTTTGATGTAAGTATAACTCCATGAAACCTTAAGTATGTGTATCTAAAACCTTGAATACATGTGCGTATGTCTTCGTGGACGTTAAGTAATCTATTTCTGTACGTACTGTATGTTTCGGTGAACGTTAATTACGCTTGTGTGTACTTAGGTAATATGAGATTTATGAGTGTATGTGTGTGTGTACGTCCGTGTACTTTTAAGACGATCTCATGTGCGTATATGTACGACTATATCCTGTATGTGATGGTATGTGCTATATTGCTTTATCTCATGTGCGTTTATGTACGTCTAAATACAACTAATATTCAGTCTCATGTGCGTATATGACAGACGTGTGTGTGTTCAACAGATGTTTCAAGTGCCGGCAGTCTTTGTCTTTGTGTGTGTATAAAATGTTCAAGTGTATTTGGTCAGTTTTTATGTGAGTATAAAATATTAATGTTTTTGTACTTGGGTTTTATGTGCGTATAAAATAAAGGAATATGTTCGTAGTTGTTTATGTGCGTATAAAACATATGAGGATCTTAAGTGTGCGTAAAAAAAAGCCAAGTAGCCCCTGATAGCCCCTGGTACCCCTGGTAGCACTGTCACCTACCAAGAGATAACCCTCTACCATCGACTGCTCACAGGTAGAAAAAAAGTGACATTTTCTGTGGCTGTCCCGAAAACAAGGATTGCCAACCATTAACAAGGATTGCCAACCATTAACAAGGATTGCCAACCATTAACAAGGATTGCCAACCATTAACAAGGATTGCCAACCATTAACAAGGATTGCCAATCCTCCCGTATAAAAAGAGAGGTCCTTACGACCCTCTAGCACGGTGTCTCCCGACGTCTTTATTGCCCTCTGACATAAAGGAGAAACTCACTACCACTTTGTTATCAGATAAGTGAAAACGTTCGTTGCTGGGTCAAAACTACCCACTTCGTCCTTCCTATTGGCTCATTCCCTGGTAAAGATCACGACATTTTGAACCTTAATGAGAAAGGATGATAGTGGTTATTATGCCCCTCCATTATTCAAGTATTTTGAGAATAGTTTTTATAACTTTATTTGACCACGTTTATTTGTTCGTCTGTTTGTATTTTATTACTTGGTAAAATGATCGGTTCGCTGTTTTGGTTTGTGTATATATGTATGTATGTATGTCTGTAAGTAAGCATGTATATATGTACGTATGTATGTATATATTTATTTATTTATTTATTTAATTATTTAATTATTATTATTATTATTATTATTATTATTATTATTATTATTATTATTTTTATTATTATTATTATTATTGTTATTATTATTATTATTATTATTATTATTATTATTATTATTATTATTATTATTATTATTATTATTATTATTATTATTATTATTATTATTCACGGGTAGGATACAGCAGTCCCCGCTATCCTTCTCTGTTCGCCTGGTATGTTTGGTAGTCAGAAGATGAGGAACAGGCGTATATTCACTCCTGGGAAAGGTCAGTATCAGTACCTATTTTCTCTGGGTTTCTCTGGGGGTATGTGGAGCCTTTGGTAGTCTTATCCCCAGAGGATGTGAGTACCTTCTCTCTGGGGGTTATCGTGGGCTATAGAGTGTCTTTGCCCATCTCTTGCCAACCCCGTAGACTTTGAGATGTTATGCGTTTATCTGAGGGACGGAGGAGTCTGTGTATGTAAACTCTCTCTCTCTCTCTCTCTCTCAGTATCCCCTTAAAGTGGATAATATAACTAACATATTTCTTTAAAATTCTTGTTGATGTTGTTAAGTTAAATGACGCAGTAACTAAATTGACCAGTTAAGTGAATAATTTAACTGAGGAATTTTTTTTGAGAATCTGTCCACCTCCTCCCTTAACTTTATTGAGTACTTGATAAGACATAATTCACATAGCCAAATAAGAGAGACTTAAAACTACCAGCTTCTGAGAATACTACATGTGATTGTATTAAGATGTAGTCAGAATATCATTCAAGGGTAAAAATGTACCTTAATACCTTCTGAGAATTTAACCTAGGGGAAAATTCACCTTTGAAAATTTGGCCCAAAGGAAAAATATTAGTTTGGGGAATTTATCTTACTTCATTTCTTTCGTTTCTGTCCTGATAATTCTTCATTCGTTCGTTCTTTCATTCATTCGTTCCTTCCTCACCTCTCCTTCCTTCCTTCCTACCCTGAGAGATATCTTAACAAGTACAACTAAATGTAAATCCTATCTCCACCTCGTTCAATATATTATCTTTTTTATATTTCTCTTTCTCTTGTTCCGACTCTTTCCCGACGTCCCGACTCTGATGGGAAGGCGATCAGACAATAACCGACCATTAACGTGCGTCCAGTTGGTAATTTATGTCATAATTTATCAAAGTGAATCGTCGCTTTCCACTAGGTTTCGTTCTATGTTACACGTGTCGACCAATCCTGTGTGGTTCATTGTAGAAGTGGTGATTAGAGATTGGGGATTATGATGTGAGGTGATTCATTGATATTCCCCAACGAAAGATTATTATTTTTTCACTTTCTTGTGTTGCCATAATGAGTGTGCTTACTGTTGTATTTATTAACGTTATAAGAGACACAGTGAAGTAAATGTTTATAATACGTGGGGTAGAGAAACGTATTCATCACCTTATTGTGTTTATGAATTAGGTTGAAAATAATAAAAAAAATAAGGTACCCATAGTTAAGGTATTTTTGTATTTTTATTTATTTATTTATTTATTGTTTTACTGTTTTTGTTGAGTCTTATGACCTCTTGACCTCTGTAACCCAAGAAACGAAAATAAAATGTTCCTGTCCAGACGCTGTAACTACACACACACACGACTTTTTTTTTTTTACTTTGTGGGTTTTTAACGAAGATGATCACCTTGTGTGCAGTAAGACGAGTTTCAGGGAGGGTTTGTTTAACCTGGTGCTGGATAACCTAACCTAACCTAACCTAACCTAACCTAACCTAACCAGAGTACCAAACATAGAGTGAGATATACATGTGATTATTACCAAGTCTTATCTGCTATGGAGTATAACAGGTGTGGTGAGACAGAGAGACAGGTACCAGATGGACATGAATTACCTGTCCAAAACAATAATATGACAGGTAGAGTGGTTGTGTTG
This sequence comes from Homarus americanus, assembly GCF_018991925.1. Lineage (NCBI taxonomy): Eukaryota > Metazoa > Arthropoda > Malacostraca > Decapoda > Nephropidae > Homarus > Homarus americanus. The sequence continues at coordinate 6,337,477 of NW_024756914.1, forward strand.
GGAGCTGTATGTGTGTTAGGTGGTGTTTGGAGGGGGGGGTAGAAGGTGGGGTAGGGGGTGGGGGTGGGGTAGAGGGGTAATAGGTGGGTGGGTGGGCTAGGGGGGAGTCATTATAGAGTATCAAGAGTGAACTGAAATAGGGGGTAGATGATAGAAGTATGTGGTGATAAAGGCGAATATGTGGTGAGAAAGAAGAATATGTGGTGATAAAGGCGAATATGTGGTGAGAAAGAAGAATATGTGGTGAGAAAGAAGAATATGTGGTGAGAAAGAAGAATATGTGGTGAGAAAGAAGAATATGTGGTGAGAAAGAAGAATATGTGGTGAGAAAGAAGAATATGTGGTGAGAAAGAAGAATATGTGGTGAGAAAGAAGAATATGTGGTGAGAAAGAAGAATATGTAGTAATGGGAAGACAGAGAAAGTATCATATACAGTTAGAAATAAAAATAAAAACATCGGGAAATACTAATGAAAGAATGTCAATGAATATGATAGAATGTTATTACACTATTCATTGGTGGAGTGAATAATTGAATGTAAAGTTAAATGGAGGAATATTGTGTTAAATGAAGGAATGTAGAGTTATTAATAGAAAGTTGTGTGTATGGGATGTCTCTACCTGTTTATTATATTCAACTGTTCGTAAAATAAAAACAGGTCTTCCTATCTCCCTTTCATATCCATTTCTTCTTTTTTTTACTACAATATCCTTGCTTCCTTTTTTTAATATTTTTTTTGTTCTCTCAGTTTTCACCTTCCAATATTGGGTCTTCACTTTAAATTTTTTTTAGTCTCTTTTTTTTTTTTAGTCTTATTTCTCATCTATTTATTATTTATTTTCTTTTGTTATTTACCCGTTCTTTAATATCTATGTCTTTGTCTATATTTGCATTCTTCTTCTTTTGTTGTTGATGTTTATATGTCGTTTCTATTCTCCTTAATTAGTCCATCGACCTGTTCATACCACCTTTCATCTCCCAGTCTCCTGTACCACGACACCTTAGCTGTACCCTCAGGAATTGTTTAGCTTCAGCTGTTTACACACACACACACACACACACACACACACACACACACACACACACCGAAAGAAAGTGAGACAATTAGAATTTCACCGTTCAAAACAACTTCACTTTCATCATGTTCTGATTTTTCTGTACCTGGGAGTAATCAGAACATGAGAGATTTTATATAGCTTCACGAACCACCAACCCGGGTCCACTCTTAGGATATTATGGCGACAAGATACGATCCTCTTGTCCGTCTCAACGTTGAGCTTATACCCCCAAAGGAGTCACTCTCACGACCTCAGAATTTGTGGGTCGTGTGTTGAAAGCTCACAAGGGAGGAAAAACTTCTGTTCCTGGCCAAATTAAAAGATGCGCATTTAGGAAGTAGTTCTTGGGAGATGTGGTGGATAGATGGTGTGTGTGAGACAGATAGAGAGTACGAGGAACAGAGTGTGAGGAACAGACAAAAGACTGAGGTAGAACCATAGTCAGTGTGTGTGTGTGTGTGTGTGTGTGTGTGTGTGTGTGTGTGTGTGTGTGTGTGTGTGTGTGTGTGTGTGTGTGTGTATGTGTGTGTGTGTGTGTGTGTGTGTGTGTGTGTGTCCTACACCATCCTCTCTCCCTTAACTAACATAGGACAAAGTCAAATTAAATAAAAGAAAAAAAAACAGTAAACAAAGATTAAAAGTGAAGAATAATCACAGGAATACGATAACATAAACAGTAATTAAAGAGAATATGAATAATGACAGAGGAAAGGGATAAGAGGTGATAATAACAGGTATTATTCACGTTCTGTTCATCACCCATTGTGCCATTGGGAGCTAATGAACCAACAGTCTTCATAATAAAACTAATTTGTCCCAGCTAATGACATTTAACCTGGAATGAGCTGTTGTTTGTTATTCATTAACAGGTTAGTTGACCAGTGAAAAAGAAAATGACTGACCTCCACCACACACACACACACACACACACACACACACACACACACACACACACACACACACACACAAGAGAAAAGGTAAGATATATTTTTTTTTCATATTTGAACTCGTACACGTCATCGATTACATCACATAACAACACCCATATGAAGGGGAATTGAAAAAATGGTTGAGTGAATGATAGAGAGAGAGAGATGGTGAGAGGTAGAGGAGGAAGGGGAGAGAGGGAGAGAGGGCTTAAGCAGATTACCTGAGAGGGGGAAAGGTGTAGACTGTTGAGGGAGTGAAAATGAAAAGGGAGAGTGGACGATTTTCTGTGTGTGTGTGTGTGTGTGTGTGTGTGTGTGTGTGTGTGTGTTACTCTTTGTCTACTATACATCCAGTTTAAACCATTTCCCCATTTCTTATTCAAGTTATCTGGAGTAATAGCCAAGAAGACGCGAGTTTGGTATTTCAGCTTTTACCTTGGAAGAATGAGTGGATTGTGTCTGTCTCTTTGTATATAGATTTTTTTTATCTTTTTATTTTTTTTTTTTGTCCCGGGAGGCGAGGGGTCAAACGCGGCTTTCCTTGGAGGTGATGTTATTAAGGGAGATTTTCGCTCGTCTGTTCAGTGATTGTACAGTGTCTAGTTCTCGCTGGTCAGGGTGTACAACATTATATCACACTTATGCTACACCAGACTATACTAGGTACAATGTATAACACACCATACCACATGACACTAGGCTACACCACACCACGCCACGCCCCACCTCACCATACCACACTATACTACACTGCATCACAGTACACATATTACACCAACTCCACCATACCACACCACATTTCACCTTACCACATTACGCTTCCCTGACAGCCCCACCTCTCTTGGTGTACTCGGCTTCAGCTAAAAAGGTGAAGACCCTCTTAACGAACGCCGTAACTCAGAGACCATCAGCAAACAGTTAGGTCCGCCAGGTGTGTGATAGACGTCAGCAAGCAATCAATTACCCTGAACCTGTGGTGGCCGTCGGCAAGCAATCTCCTGACACAGAGATTTTAGCAAACAATTTCTTAACGCTGAAATGTCACCAAACAGTCTGCTGAAATTGGAGAGCCTGTGGGTGGTTTTCTGAAACAGCGTCAGAAGCCATGTCCTGACACAGCGACTTCAGCCAGCAAACAGCTTAACACAGGCTGTGGTGGGCGGTGGCTGGCACCAAGCAGTCACTCAACTTCACTGCCACAGGTACAAAAAGCCGGTGTTAACTTGAAGCTGCAGTGGTCTTGTGAAATCGTCAGCAAGCAGTCGGTTCTTGCAGTCATATGGGAGTGTATTCACCAAGCAATGTTAAAATACCAACAAATATTTAGTTGCATTAGTTCTGATGGTGATATCAGCCGTTTGTCAGCTAGGTTAAGTGATTGTATGGCGTCAGCAAAGAGTAAGTTTTATAAGAACTATGGGACACGTCAGCAAATGTCAGCAAAGGTGTCAAGAATTCTCTCTCATAAAAGTACTTTACTATATTACACTACACTAAATCAGGAGACAAAATCATAATATAAACTGTATTCACCATCTTACGAGAACATTATAACATTCTTAGGAACATTTTCTCAAATTTAAGAGTCTTCCTGAGTGCCGACGTTCTCATACCACCACCACCTTCATCCACTAACTTCCAAGATAAGACTTTAATAAACGATATGTATGAGGCACGAACTCCGCTTAAAGGCGACAGAAGGAAATGATTCTGTTGTACTCAAACTCAGGAATCCTTAACACACTGAATATTCGAGAAGAAGTGATTGAAACTTAAATACTTTGATGTTGTTGAAGAAAAATTTAAAAAAAAGTATGGAAAGGACTGTACCTCCAGGTTGACATAGACTGAGAAGTTTAATAAGTAAGGAAAGTCTTACCCGGTATATACCTTGATTTGATTTTCATGTTAAGGATTTTTTTTTTTAAGTTTTTGATAAATTATGATATCAATGTTTTATGTGTGTTTTATTGTTATTGTGGTGTGTTTACTGAGTGTTATCGTATTATTAGAATCGTAGTGAATAACGCGTGTGAGATGTTATACGTGTTATTGTGTGATTTAGTGTTATTGAATTATAATTGTAGAGGTGAGATAAATGTTGACTTTACACTTATGTTTATGTTTATAAATGTTTTCTAAGAATGCGAGGGAGAATGTTACAAAATGCGTAGATAATAGATAAAGAAGAATAAGCAACAGAGACGAAATAAACATAGATTATGCAGTTTATATTAGTTTTCTGAGAATAAAAAAATAAATAAACAAATAAATAAAAAATAAAATACGTTGTTTAGAATAAGACATAGAAAAAATAATAAAAATAAGAAAACAGGTGAAAAGTGAATCAAAAGGAGATGAAAGAAAATGGGATAAAAGAGGATAAGAAAGAGAGGTGGAAGGATATGGCAGAGAGAGAATGAATGAAAGGTGGTATCGAGGGATGAAGCCAGGAAGGTGTTTCAGTAGGTAGGGTAGGTGATACGAGGGAAGGCATTCTGTTGGCTTCTGTTATGGTTGAGGTCACAAGTAAACACATATATATACTGTACTGTAGATGGTAGGGTTAATCTCTTTCTCCTTTTCTCTCTTTTTTCTATAATTTTCTCTCTTTCTCTCTCTCGAAATGTTTAGTTAATAATACATAGCTTACGTATTCTCTCTCTCTCTCTCTCCACCATAACCAATAAATACCTTAGTTTATAATTGACCCCATAACAGGAATTATCATTACCTATTATTACACCTGTAGAACTGACTGGTCATTAACAACTACACAAGAATTCCTCATTAATTACCCGTCCAACAAAGACATAGAGATGGAGATTTTTATTTGTTTTGTATTATTATTCGAGTTTTTTTTTATTTATTTATCGTATATTTTTGTTATTTTTTTCCTTGTGATATTTGTTTAATTCTTTTGTTTTATGTGTATTTGTTATTGCGTTTGGTTGTTTGTTTTTGTGTGTAGTGTTTAATATTGGTTTTTTTTTTCCTTTGTTAGTTTGTTTTGATTCCATTTATTTTACTCTCTATCTCTGTGTTTGTTTATTTACGTTACTCTATTTCTTGGTTTATTTGTTTACGTTACTCTGTATTTCTATGTTCGTTTGTTTGTTTGCTTACGTTCCCTTCTGTTTTGTGTTTGTTTGTTTATTTGTTTGTTTGTTTGTTTGCATACGTTCCCTTCTGCTTTGTTTTAAGGTTATTTTTCTAATAGTGTTATGCTTTTGTTTTTTCTTTGTTATTATACTTTTCTAATTCGTATTTTGTTCGATTTTTGGTCTTCCTGTTTTGCTACTGTTTGTTTTCGTCCTTCAGCACGTAAACAGGAGGCCTTACCGGAGTGTTGTTTACAACCTCACGGACTACATGGCGCACCTGAGAATAAACACACCTGTAACACACCTCAGTACACACACACACAAGCCTGAGAGTTGACACACTTATACCTCTCTCTCTCTCTCTCTCTCTCTCTCTCTCTCAAATTTTACAAGAATTCACCCCACAAAAAAAAAATTAGTGGTAGACCTCGGTTTAATGTCGGCGTTTCATCAGAACTTTCCATGACACAGAATGAGTGGATTTTGCGGCGTCATCTTGAGGAACACTTAACTATCTTGTATCTCATAGTCCTCTTGGAGACTCGAAATGACCTTTGTTAAAGTTTTCCCATTGTAGGTTTAATAGCGTGTGTTAGAGTCTGTTGGGGAGGACGAGGTACCTGAAGGAGGGGAAGAAGGAGAAGAAGAAAAAAGAAATCAGTTGGGTGTCTTTAGTCCTCACACGCTGTATACAGTAAGTAGTGAGGTAATAGCGTCACCTGTGGGAATTTAAAATACAATACCAACATAATGGCCCTTCTGTTTATATTAATTTTCCAAGACAGTCACAAAGAATTTAACCTTTAGGGGAGACTTAGGCCAATCCCTCTTGTGCATCTCTCTGCTTTATTAATTACACGAAGGAATTCCCCGAATGCATCGTTATTATGAGATTCCGTCCATTTCTCAGACCAATGAGAGATTAGCGCCGGTAGTTGAAGCAAAGTTAGGGGCTATCATGAACGGCCATGAGTGTAGGGCTTAGTGATTCCCGCGGGTGTAGTGAGGTTGTTGTGTTTTGTAATGCGTTGACAATTTGTCTTTCTCACACCGTCCCTACCTCTCTCCCTCCTTCCCCACCTCCCCATCCCCTTTCTCCATCTCCCTCCCTTCCTCCTTCCCTCCCTTCTGCCATCCTTCTCCATCTTCCCACTCCCCCCCTTCCTCTCGTTCATTTGCTGTCCCTCCGTTTCATCCATGAAATTCTCGATACTTGTTCATTTTTGTTTCCATGACTCTCTCTCTCTCTCTCTGTGATGTTGATAAGGAAGGTGGTGTGAGGGAGTGTTGGTGGTGGCTGACACTGTAGACACTGTTGGAGCTCGCAGTTACCAGGTACCATTTGTTTCACTCTTGAGACAAACAGACAGACAGACAGACAGACAGACAGACAGAGAAGCCACCGAACTCCCTTTGAGAGACTCCCCCCTACTCTTAAACATTAATAAAAATCACAAATATCAGAAAATACTTCCCTCATCTTCAGATTATTTTTCCTACATACACAACAAGTGATTCATTAAAACCATAATAGTGTTCAAAGTTTCATTAGCGAGAAAGCAATTATTGAGGTTGTCATTAGTGGACAAAGCACAGGTAATTAACATTGGTTGAGAATAATTGTGAGAGTTTGGTGTTGCTAAGAGGAGTTAATAACACTTAATGAACGTTTATATTAAGCATAATAATATGTACCGTAAGTGTGACTGATCGTGATGATACGAGTTAATGAACTAATTAAATATAAACTGTAATTCATTTTGTATCGTGATCTTGTAATATATATAATACAAAAATACCTGGTTAGATTTTAAATTACATAATGCTAAAAATTTCTATAGTTATATTAGAGAAATTATATACTTTTTTATGACAAACTTTTCTTATTGTACTTTTATAAACTGTAATATAACACACGGTATAAATTTTGTAATAACACACTGTACGTAATCTCATAATATGTTAAAGGAAAGAATCGTAATTTAACAGTGGTAAAAGCGATGGCCGAGTGAATACATTACCCGTCTCCTTCCCTATGGTAATTGTTTTGCATCCGGAGCACCTCAAGTCGACCCAACTGTGAATATGTACCTAACATTACAGCCATGGCATTCTTACATACCGGAAACTTAATATCCACTCTGCTCACTACACTCTCCTTCATCCTATTATATTTTGGTTAGAATATTTTACGTTAGAGATAATAATATATTTCTCAGTATACTTTAGCTGTCTCATTCTTCATCTCGTTCTATAGAGTGTGACTTCCTTATTCTGGCCGTAAAGTTGGAAGCTCTCGGGGGTCTGTCTGTGTCTGTATGTGAGGTATAACTGGTCTCAACTGGGCGTATTGTTCCTGTATATCCCCCAGTAAAGTTTCCTTCCATTCATGAACTATGCCAATGTGACTTGTTTCCACTCTCACTACTACTACCACTGTCAGTATAACGCCATCACCACCATCACCTCCATTACCTCTTACCACTACTATCACCCCTTCCTTCACCATAATTACAACACCATTACTTCCTTCCTACCTCCACCGATACCCCTCCTACCACAAGCTCCACCATCACCATCACCAACTCTCTCATCATCACCACCACCACCTCTACTCCCTCCCACCACCATCTTAACCAGCCTCAGTTTCTTGATAATTCTTAAGATAAAATTCCCCGGTAGATAAGCTAACACACATAATCTCTAAGGTCCTGGATTTAGAGAGATGAACCAGACACACTTACATATAGGGAAAAAAATCCCCATGTGAGACTCAGACAACTCATGGGTGGCAGGGTAAACCAGGCCACTACCTCGGCTTTAAGTTTGTTGTACATTCAGGCATACACGTATGCATAGAATGGGTTCATGGCTCCCTGGTGACACAAGAGGTCCACCGCCAACCCCTTTCTATACTCCCCGTGCGTGCGAATAACATATGTCGTTCCAGTCTCTCTCTCTCTCTCTCTCTCTCTCTCTCTCTCTCTCTCTCTCTCTCTCTCTCTCTCTCTCTCATTATCTATACCCGCAGCGCTTCTGTCGATTTCTTTACTAACAACATCTGTCACTTTCTATCCGCAATACATATGTCGTTTTATTTTTTATACACACCAGCTGCATCTGCAAATAACATCAGTTGTCGCCTTGCAATGTTGAAACTTGTGGTGATGATGATGATAAATGATGATTGATTGACGTGCACTGAGTCATGCAACATCACGTGAGATGAGTAAATCTGTCAGGTGTGTTTCTTAAGAATAAAATGAAATAAATCGGGTTTGTAATTCTCATATTGGAGGAAAAAATCGTCTTGATCCTGGACTTGACATCCCGAGAAAAAGACAGACAGACAGACAGACAGACAGACAAACAGACAGACAGACAGACAGACAGACAGACAGACAGACATGGCATTACTACTTGGAGGTGGTGACGTTAAAAGTCATATACCCAGAACAGCTTAAAACTTCTTTCTCGGAGTTTTATAAAAATATGTAAGGATAACCATGCTCTCTCTCTCTCTCTCTCTCTCTCAAATGTCTTTTTTCTCCAGATTCCCCTAAACTGGAACCCTGTTTTTTTATGAGCGTCAGGTTGATAGTGGCTAACCCTCGAAATTTGTGTTATTATTCAACATAAAAATCGACATTACTTTATATTTGACACGGTAGAGCTCGGAGGACAGTCAGGGGAGAGAGATAAAAGGAGAGAAGAAAGAAGAGAGAGCGAGAAAGGGAGAGGGAGAGAGAGAGAGGGGGGGTGTTAGGGACGGAGAGAATGGTGGAAGGAAGAAGATGAAAGAGAAAGAGACAGAGATAGACGGAATGATAGATGAAAGAAGAGAACGAAAGAGAGAGAGACGGATGTAATGATGGAATGCAGAAGAGGGGGAAGGAAGGAAGGAAGGAGGGAGGGAGGGAGGGAGGGAGGGAGGGAGGGAGCGAGGGAAGGAATGAGAGGAGGAACCGGGAGAGGAGAGAAAGGATAGGATGGAAAGGAGGGAGGAAGAGCGTGTAAATACAGACAGACAGACAGACAACAAAGAGAGAAGAACACAGACAGTGGATAGGAAAGGGAAAAGAGAAGAAGAGAGATGGGAAAGTGTCACGGAATGGACGATAAATGGAGTGAAAAAGGCGTGACAGGGAAAAGGAAAGAAAGGTAAAATTGTTGTGAGTGGAAAGGCAAAAGAAGAGAGGGAGAAGGGGTGGAAACTAAAGAGACAGACAGACAGACAGACAGACAGTGAAAGAGAGGGAGATAAATTGAGAAAAATGGAAAGTCAAAAGAAGGGAAAGAGGTAAACATAGAGATAGGGACAGAGAGACAGAGACAAAGTGAGAGACAGAGACAAAATGAGACAGAAAGATAAAGTGAGAGACATAGAAAAACAAATTGAAGAGACAGACAGAGAAGACAGAGACAGTGAGAGAAGTACAAAGACAAAGACAAGAAATTAAGTGAGAGACAGAGAGAAAGAGAGAGACAAAGACAGGAGGTAAAGTGAGTGAGGTAACTTAATTAAGAGAGGTGTCCAGGTGTCACTAGCCAGAACAACCACTGCATTACTGAAGTTTTTTAATTACCCACAAGCTTTCACTAACTCTCTAAATCTCTTTATATATCAAATTAATGAAACGCAAAGAAAATGATTAATTAAAAACAAATACAAAAAATAAGTATTTTTTTTTTTTTACCTTTGAATAGAATTAAAACATTGTTGGATTAATTTAATATATTTTATAATTTTATTTGTTTAGTTTTTGAATTTTTGTAACATCAGTAAAATAAAATTAATTATGTATTTACTGAAGAAATTGATAATTATTTAAGTTTGAAAGTTTCGTAATTTGTGGTGATGAAGTTTGATAAATGAGGTAAAGTAAAATCGAGTGGAATTAAACTTTATTTGACTAATGCTCTAATTTTGCCACCTACCTGCTCTCTCTCTGTATCAAGTCCATACAGCAAAAACGTTAACGACTCGTAGATTACTTGTTGTAGTAGTAGTAGTATTAGCTATTGTAGTAGTAGTAGTAGTGGTAGTAGTAGTAGTAGTAGTAGCACACACACACACGAAGCTCATACTCGTGGGACAACTTTAAGAGGCACAAGATTGAAGGATGATGGATCGTGAGCCTCCAAACACAGTCGAGGTTTTTAACATTTTGGTGACATTAATCTTGTCTGGTATTGCCTCCACCTGCTGCTGTCCTCACGCTGGTCATGTTGGTGTCTTAGTTGACATTTATAGTGTCTCTCTGTCTGTCTTTCTGGTAGTGGTAGGTGTGTGTGAGTGTGTGTGTGTGTGTGTGTGTGTGTGTGTGTGTGTGTGTGTGTGTGTGTGTGTGTGTGTGTGTGTGTAATAATTTTATCTCTCTACTCCTTTCTTTTGATTTAGATATTAATTAACATCCATTAAATCAGTCTCACAATATGTAATACATTTGATAGGTTAGGTTAGGTTAGGTTAGGTAAGAGACGTGTGTACAGCCAACCTTCCCTCGCTGTTTCGCATTACTGATACTCTGAAACACCTGCCCCTCTGAAACACCTGCCCCTCTGAAACACCTGCCCCTCTGAAACACCTGCCCCTCCCCTTGTTTGTATTGTATGTTTATCTATCATAGTCACGTTGAAACCTCCCTATAACCCCACTAAGTCCCTGTTGTGTTTTCATGGTTCGAGTTATCACAGTGAGACAATATGTTACAACGGACGAAGGATTTTGACAACCCTACCGAGAGAACAGGAGTCACAGTGTTTATTTTGTAATTCATCGACCCCCTCCGTGAAGATACTTTTTTGGAGTGAATGTTAATACAATTACTACCCCCACCCCACCCCCACCCCACCTCTCACCCCCCCACACCCCCCACACACCCTAAAGTACTGCACACCTGTAACACCTGAGGATAATGCCTAATTAATAAGACTTGTCACTTTGTCAGCTGAATAGATTAACCCAAGCTTGCTAATTTGGACAGGTAAGGGGGGAACATATAGTATTATGCTTTATCCTTTATCTTCCATTCTTTATATTTTATGTTCTCTCTGGAATTAACACCTGTTGCTTCGTGCAGGTATGAGAAATAATATACCAGAGGAACAATTACTGTGTAGGTGAGGGTAATAGTGAGTTTGTGGTTCTCTTAGTTATGGAGGCGAGGCAACGTTGAGATAATGTGTGTTATTATATTAGTTTTATTCACCTATATTCTCGCTTGTGGTGTATGAAGGGTTGTGTATTATTGAACGTTTTATACTTTCATATAATACCTTACTCAACCTGACATGACCTAATATAACTTAACTTAACCTAAAATCGGTTCTTCAATAATATTTACATTATTCATATCTTTGACTTCAATATTTTTCTCTCCCTGTTCAGTTAATTTAACATTTTCAATATTTACTCATTTTATCTAAGTATTTCTCCTTCTTCCCATTTATTAACTACTGTACTTGTAATTCTCACCTTTATCTATATTTTCATCAGGTTGTTCCCGTTTTCTGTTGGTATCACTTCTTCAGGGTGGAGAGGGTACACTAAAACAATTTCTGTTTGTTTGGACATGAGAATTTCACATCTGGCGGAGCATACACACGCAAGGTAAGGGAGCGTGATACCACCTGTGTGTGTGTGTGTGTGTGTGTGTGTGTGTGTGTGGATAACGCAAAGATGAATATCCATTACGTTTCCATTATAAACTATTAAAATCTTCTTGTCTTACACAATGGCACTCATGTCTCCCATACTAGCACCCTCATCCCCTACACTGGCACTCTCTTGTCTCCTACACTGGCACTCCCTTGTCTCCTACACTGGCACTCTCCTGTCTCCTACACTGGCACTCTCTTGTCTCCTACACTGGCACTCTCCTGTCTCCTACACTGGCACTTACCCCTCGAAGGCTCTGAATTATTTAACGGTATCCCAACTTTCCCTGCAGCCTACCCTTCAGTACTCCCAAACGTTCACTTTATACTTGAGGAGAGAACCGATGTATTGGAAGGGGAACAGAGAGGGGGAGAGGAAGAGGTGGAGATAGAAAGATGGACTGAGGGGAGACATAGAGAGAAAGAGAGAGAGAGAGAGAGAGAGAGAGAGAGAGAGAGAGAGAGAGAGAGAGAGAGAGAGAGAGAGAGAGAGGAAGGAAGAAGGGAATATATAAAGATACATACACATATACAGGAACAAGCACACATACACATACACAAACATACACATATATATACACACACAACACAGCTTAGCATAACACAACATTATAAACACACAATTTTAAGACTCTTTACGGTCAAAATAATCCTTCACTACACTGCCCAATCTTCCTACCTAATCCCTCGCCACACTGCCCAATCTTCCTACCTAATTCTTCACCACACTGCCCAATCTTCCTACCTAATCCTTCACCACACTACCCAATCTTCCTACCTAATCCTTCACCACACTGCCCAAACTTCCACCTAATCCTTCACCACACAACCCAATCTTCCTACCTAATCCTCGCCACACTGCCCAATCTTCCTACCCAATCCCTCACCACACTACCCAATTCTTACCTAATCCTTCACCACACCGCCCAATTTCCTACCTAATCCTCACCACACTGCCCAATCTTCCTACCTAATCCTTCACCACACTGCCCAATCTTCCTACCTAATCCCTGAGTGCCGCCGGCCCCCCCCCCCTCCTCAAGTTGTACCAAATCCTATAACACCTTATCTCTGGGACGTGTTTGGGGTCTGTTCTCATCACGTTTTCCTCTATCTTACCCGTTTGTTTCTCTGTTTCTCACCACTTTTGTATGTCTCATTTTTATCTTTTTTGTATTTATATTTCTCACCTTTCTTTCACACTTAATGGGTTTAATTAAATTGGACGACTTTGGTTAGGTCAGGTCACGTGTGATTCGAATACGTTAAAACACCCTTTACTTTCCGTCATTAAATCCAGGTTTTTTTAATAGTCAATATGGTTAAGTGATAATAATAATAATAATAATAATAATAATAATAATAATAATAATAATAATAATAATAATAATAATAATAATAATAATAATAACAATAATAATAATAATAATAATAATAATATAAATAATAATAATAATAAAATCATCCTGACCTTAAGATGTTTTTTTTTTTTTACGAATACTCAACATTTTCTCCTCACAAATAAGAACACCATAGCTCCCAGGGAACAATTTCACGATTGAGCCGTTCTGAGTACACCCACGACCTCTGTAACCCAAATAAAAGACAATTTCATCTTAGCGACTGAGGACAAACCTTTTACGAGGATTCTCACTCCCATTTCTGCTTTAATTTCACCGTCTGTGATCTTTTAAAGGCCTTCCCTGCCTCTTCCCTCCCCTTCCCCTTCCTCTCCCCCTCCCTCTCCTGCCCCCTTCTCCCCCTGCCCCTCACCTCTCCTCCTATGTTATCTCATGTTGATTGCCAATGGATTAATGGTGTTGTTTTGTTTTTAATTTCTAGCTGGAGTTCTGTTTCGTGATGGGATTTTGTCTTGTGTTGTTATTGTAGTTTTGATGTGACTGTAACACTATATTGTTTTAGTATTATATTTTATTTTACTGTATTGTTAAAATATTGTATTATTGTATTGGTAGAGGATTGTATCATTGTGTTTGTAGCGTATCATATCATTTGGCCTTTGTATCAGTATAGTGTGAAGGAAAACAATAAAAGAGATGGATAATTAGATGCTTTATGAGGTTAGAAGAAATAAAAGAAAAGGGAGGAAGAATATATATAGAAAAAAAAACTCTGTAAAGATAATAATAGAGTGATAAGAATTGATAAGACTTGTGGGGTAAATTGTCTACCTGTCCGTCCATCCTTTTGAAAGTTTGTTGGTTTTAAAGTTTGGTATTAGAGAGAGAGAGAGAGAGAGAGAGAGAGAGAGAGAGAGAGAGAGAGACGACGTGAGTTAAGAGATAGAGACTGCAAGGGTGAGAGGAAAGTTGATATAGATTGAAGTGAGAAGAATAGAGATGAGGTGAGACTACATGAGAGGAAGGGCAGAGAAAAAGAGAGAGAGAGAAAGAGAGAGGGGGAGGGGGCAGACTGAGAGAAGAGAGAAGAGGGAGGGGATATAGTTATGTTCGGACAGAGAGACAGACAGACAGACAGACAGACAGACAGACAGACATAGGTATACAAATGTTTACCTCAGTATCTCCCAACATTGTTATATTTTTTCTTCAATAAAAATCATAATTACCGACTGTCCGGCTAACTAGGAAACCATTGCACGAATGAATGAGTGTTATTAGTCAGAGGTAATATAATTTATGAGGGAAAGTTCGAGGTGCGTCTGGTGGAGTGACTGTTATCTAGTTACTTTTTTACCGACACACACACACACACACACACACACACACACACACACACACACACACACACACACACACACACACACACACACACACACACACACACACACACACACACACACACACACACACACACACACACACGCATGCAAAAGGACATACTATGTTTTTATCAGTAGTTATATAATATTTTTGACACACATTACAGGAAGGAAATTTTTTATGAGTCTGTAATCATCTTCAGACGTAAACATTTCCCGAGTCAGGCAGAAATCATTTGCTAACCTAACCTAACCTACCTAACCTAACCTACCTAACCTAACCTAACCTACCTAACCTAACCTACCTAACCTAACCTACCTAACCTACCTAACCTACCTAACCTAACCTAACCTACCTAACCTAACCTACCTAACCTAACCTACCTAACCTAACCTACCTAACCTATTCTACCTCACCTAACCTACCTAACCTAACCTATCTAACCTAACCTACCTAACCTAACCTACCTAACCTAACCTACCTAACCTAACCTACCTAACCTATTCTACCTAACCTAACCTAACCTACCTAACCTAACCTAACCAAAGTTTCTACGACTGAAGACATATCCATCGGTGAAATTTAACCCTTGTTTTGTTTTTCACCAAATTGTTACTTATTATAGAACTTTTACGAATGTGTCAGTGCATACTTACACAATTTATGGACATTAAATCACGAGCGTTAAGTCACGAACGCTCTAATACAGAATACGAAATTCCCAGATTATTTCCCCAATAATCTACGAACGTTTTCTCACAAACCTCAAACGTTTCCCTTCCTAGTTGCCAGTACATTGCACCGATAAATCAGCGGTATTTCCTCTCCGGATGCCACTGTCACTGCCCATGATAGCTGTGAGATATTACCGGGTCGTTATGACAAGTAGTCACAGCTGCGCCCTTTAATTCCCATAAATTCTTACTGAAAAGAATTAATGATCGTTGCCTTCTCTCGGGGTAAAGGCAGAGGAGAGAATTGCTGTATTTTCTAGATTTACAAACTAATTGATACTGTAATACTAATAATAATAATAATAATAATAATAATAATAATAATAATAATAATAATAATAATAATAATAATAATAATAGTAATAACAAAATCTCAGAAATTAATCCTTTTAAAAACTTATCTAGGTTAATCCCTTCAATACTTTCGACGTTTTAAGATTTTAGTCTGGCTACCAAGGGATAATTTTTAATCCGCTTTGAGGAAAATTCGAGCACTGAGAGGGTTAAGGTACAGTGTAACCTCTATTTAACGAACATTTATAGCGAAGGAAGTCCGTTAGATCGTGGTTCCATTAGATATAAAACCTCCATCTAACGGTGACGACAACTACATGGATATAACACTTGTGACGCCTCATAACACCACTCCCTTGAGCACTTACCGTCCCAACTGAGCCCACTGCCTCACACACCAACACAGGTATATGAAGTCATAACACCTGCTGGGGATTACCTTGCCTGAAGCTTGTCTTGCCAGTATAGTAAACAGGAGAGAGAGAGAGAGAGAGAGAGAGAGAGAGAGAGAGAGAGAGAACACGTATGCCTCACTATGCCTCGTGTCACCATTAGTGTCTTGTTAGGTGTCTCGATTCTTGGCATTAAATTGGATTGATAATGCCTTAGGGTACAGAGAGTTTCCCATGCCTCTTTGTAAACAGGAGAGAGAATCAATGCCCCGTTATGCCCAGTGTAAACATTAATGCCTAGTTAGCAGTCTCAGGTGTCTAATCCTTGGCACTGTGCTGAGTTCCTCCTTCAGATATTGGCCTTTAATGGTCCTTATTGTGGCTTGACATTAGGCAGAGAGTGGCTTGACAGTGGAAGAGTAGTCAGAGTTAGTGAGAGGAGGAGGAGGAGGAGGAGGAGGAGGGGGTGAGAGAAGGGGAGAGCTGAAGAGAGTTGAGGCGTGGATAAGAGTTTGTGTGAGGAGGAGGAAGTGAGAGAAAGGGAGAGGGGGAGGTGGAGAGGGAAGAAAGATGAGACGGAGAAAGCATTGGGAGGTGGAGGAGAGAGAGAAAGAGAGAGAGAGAGAGGAGTTTGACAGACAGACAGACAGACAGACAGACAGACAGACAGACAGACAGACAGACATAAGACAAGGCTAGTTGGTGTCATCCTCCACAACTCTCACAAACCCAGTACACAATGGTCGAGTCTCAGGTCACCATTATCATCAAATACCCTCACAGTATGGTAGGGAATCACAAGCACCTCCTCTCAACTCTGTGACATAAACTCGAACTAGACACCGCTTAGCTTATGCCGAGTTATCTTAACACACAACCGCGTAATATTGATCACCTGGAAGAGGGTCGTGGTCACCAACCCTCAGCTATCAGGATAACAAATTAAATGTCGTCTAAATGTGTTTAATAAAAAGTTACCAAACACCTGACAGTCAATATTAAAGTTATATATACTCCAGGTGGGATGTTTGTGACACCTTGTTTTTAATTATTTATCTCACTGCCAAACACGGCCCAGCGGTGGTTATGTCTGGCGCTAATGACCCGGCACATTTTTCTCTAATTATACCAACATTAACAAAGTGGATTCAGTGTTAATTTTTTTTTCTGAGTATAAATTATTGTGATATATATTCGTGTATTTATTTTTTTTTTAGAATATTGTTTTAATGTGATTATTTATTAGGTAAAATATACTCTCTCTCTCTCTCTCTCTCTCTCTCTCTCTCTCTCTCTCTCTCTCTCTCTCTCTCTCTCTCTCTCTCTCTCGCTTTCTCTCTCTCTCACATACACACATTCTCTAGTAATCATTTAAAATCCGTTTATTGTTTTCCGATATCCGTGTAAATATTGAAATGAAAATTATGAAATATTCACCATCCATACAAACCTAATATTGGTCTGTTTGTGTATGCATGGGAGCTTAGTTACCAACCATTCAATAAACGAAAATAAGTTTGTGTATGAAAATGTATGTATGTGTGTATGTGTGTATGTGTGTATGTGTGTATTTATTTGTATTCGTTCAGGTCAATAATTCGCTTGGCAGTGAGTCACCAGAGGCTACATGAGTGTCCACTTGACCATGTATAATTGAACCTGGGTAAATGTGTAACAATATATACTAAAAGTTTCAATATTTTTGACACACACACACACACACACACACACACACACACACACACACACACACACACACACACACAGGTATTCACAAACAGGTAAATAATTGTGTGCTGGTAAAATTACTCAGGTGGTGATGTAAGTTTCCATTTACCCACTGGGAAAAAAACAACAACTCAGTATTCACGTAAACCGTCATACAAATACGTTCAGCCTGGGAAAAAAATAACAGGCACAGTGAACCATTAAAATATTTTGTTACCTGTTGAAGGACATGATTTAAGCGTTGATATAAACGGGTTACAGTCGAGATATAAAATATACTTCAGCTAATATGTACAGGTTATATACGTATATGAGTATGTTATTATATTTATAAACATCAGACGATAGAGAAATCTGTATAATCTGATATAGAATCAGATATAGTAGTTATATGTTAATTACATAGATGTATATTTAAACATCAAAGGAGGAAAATATATATGTAAATAAATATCAATATATATATATAAGTTTTATGGCGTATATCAATACCGAATTTACTGGCCGTAACCGAATTTACCGAAGTTAATCGAATTTCTCACAACGTTTGGGATGGTCAGTCGGTCGGGACACATTTCAACGGGTGTAAGTGACTCTTTTCAAAGGTTATTGAACAGTGCTTTGAAGTACTGGACTCACCTGTGTCGTACAGGTTAATGAGCATAGTGGTATTTTATTGTTGTGTGTGTGTGTGTGTGTGTGTGTGTGTGTGGGTGTGTGTGTGTGTGTGTGTGTGTGAGAGAGTCACGCCATCACCCACTTAAAAGAACGCGACAATACGACTTACACAAAAGGTAGGGGAAGGAGGGAGGAACACCCATGGGAAGGAGAAGTGATTTAGACAGAGGTAGATAAAAGGAGAGAAACAGGAAAGGGTGGAGGGAAAGGAAATGGGAAAGGTTTAGAAAGGTGAGAGGATATGGAAAATGGTTAGAGAGAAAGGATGAAAATGACTGGGTATAGGAGAGAGAGAGAGAGAGACACTGCCAGACAGACAGATAAATACACATAGACAGACAAAACGCTCAAACAGGCATAAAGAGAGACGACACACAAACACACGAAGAAAAATTGAATAAAAAAATTATGTAATATTAAATAAAAGATTAACCCATCCCACTCCACCTGGCCACTGCCCGGCCAACAGTCTTGACCAATCACAAAAGCGGCTTACATCCGGGCCACTAGAAGCTCAGCTGTTCGTCTCAAAACAAAGTTCTTCGTCTTTGTTTACCTTAGACAATACCCCCTTTTGCCAAAGACCGGAATTACAGAGGATGTTAAGTTTTTTTCTTAACCCGTAATCAATTGGATCGTTTAAGTTAATGTAAGAACGTGGTCTGTATAGTTAAGATAAGGTTAACGTCAGATACATGTTATTACCCTGCCAGCAGCTGTGGAGGGTAAGGTACTGTTGGACTCTCTCTCTCTCTCTCTCTCTCTCTCTCTCTCTCTCTCTCTCTCTTCGGCCTGTATGTATGTATGTCTGTGTGTCCAAAAACTAACTCGAGAATGGGTTTGTGGTTATGTGCCAAACTTCATACACATGGTAAACTTTTAGTACAAATGGCGCCAATAGTGACTAAGTGTATTAAAGCATTAGCATGGAATTGTATTTTTTTTTCAAGGAACAAATCTGATATTAAAGTACGTTCAAAAACAAAAATAAGAATGAAGTTGACATTTGAAAAGTTCGTGTGTGTGTGTGTGTGTGTGTGTGTGTGTGTGTTAGCGAGGTGCAAAGTTGTCATATTACATAAAATTCGACTAATGATCATCTGAGTCGTACACACGGGAGTCGTTTACCTGAACAACACGCACGACCCACCTTAGTCGTCACCGTGATAGGTTGTGAAACGTCGTAAATCAGAGAGAACACCTGAGCTTCACTTTATATTATTATAATTATTATTAATAATAATAATATCATTATTAGTAGTAGTAGTAGCAATAATTGTTTTTATTGTTATTATTACTATAATTAATTGTTGTTACCGCCACTGAAGCAGTAAGTACGAGACGTCTGGATAAGAAGACCCATGCTCGTGGACTCAAAGATGTTTAATGGTCAAAACCTGTTAATACAATGTTAACACATGACTCATGATTTGTGGATTACAAGTCAGGTGACAAATAACCGCTTCGTATTATATACCATGGTAACAGCATTTACTACACACTTATATGATCATTACAAAGACGTATACATAGTATCTCCCAATACATAAGAGTTTAGTACAATAAAGCCTCGTATGAGAATAGACTTACGTGTAACGGGTTCTATAGTTAGTCTGTGAGTCATACTCGTAATGCTCACAGCTCGACAGTGTGTCCTGAACTGCCCCACCCAGGACAGATGAAGCCTCTGGTGTGTTTGGAGCGATCACTTGAGAGGTACTGCCGTATGTTATCGTTCCGGGGTCCGGGGTGACCATCGAGCCAATTCAACACCATCACTCCACGCTTAGTACACAACAACACTTTTCTCACCAGTCCTATCACATTAATTTGCGCCCCCTTCCAGTACGCACAACTTGTGTGCCGTTTCAGCAGAACTGCTACCATCAACACTGCTAGCCTCACTCCTTCTACTGAACTAGTTAACTCTGTGCTCATAGCAATTATTTTTCCGTATTACCGTTATCATAACACTCACATATGTTATCCTAAATTTCTCCATTACCGCTCACACAGTGCGGGCGGTAACAATTATTATTAAAAATTATAACAAAATAGAACTTACTGAACGAATCTCATAACCTCAGCAGTTACAGAACACAAAGAGTAATAATAGCACTGTACACAACAATATTACACTCTTGGTCCGGTATATCCAATCACGTCATGAAAGTATTTGGGAATATTACAAAATACCTGGATTAAATTGTTGTTCGCTCTGTGATGTGCTTTATTGACACTTATGTTGTGATTAATATTTGTGTGTGTGTAGGTAGTGGCTACTGAAGGCAACAACAATAACATAAGCGAGAGAGAGAGAGAGAGAGAGAGAGAGAGAGAGAGAGAGAGAGAGAGAATAAAAACAGTATTACTTTACACAGTTCCTTAACAACACGTAATCTCTCTTGTTAATACGTAGATCCAGTCCTAATGAGGGGCCAAGTCTTGTGGAACTTCAAACTTTTTAATGAGGAGTCAATCTTAACGAGGGGCCAATCTTAACGAGGGGGCCAATCTTAACGACGGGGTCAATCTTAACGAGGGGCCAATCTTAACGAGGGGCCAATCCAATCTTAACGAGGGGCCAATCTTAACGAGGGGCCAATCTTAACGAGGGGCCAATCTTAACGAGGGGGCCAATCTTAACGAGGGGGCCAATCTTAACGAGGGGGCCAATCTTAACGAGGGGGCCACTCTTAACGAAGGCCAATCAATATAACATTTACTAAGAGCCTCCAATCTTAATAACCCCTCATCATAATGTTCTAATTAGCTGTGATTGAGGGCGGGGTCTATTAGTACTTGGGGTCTGCTTGAGCTGCAACTGGGGTCTCCGGTGTACGAGTATTACTCCCGAAAGACGTAGACTAGCTCCTCCTCGACCAGCTCCTCCTCGACCCCCCTAACGTGAACGTATGAGAGGTATGGATGAGTTTAAGTCCAGGTTGAGACTTCCTCATTAAGGTCAGGGAAGGATACGTCTCTCTCTCTCTCTCTCTCTCTCTCTCCACCATCGTCCATACTAAGTCTTCCCATTTTCTCATCTCACCTTCTCCCCCTCACCTCACTCTCTGTCCTCACCCGTCACCCCTCACCCTTCACCCTCTTTTCTCACCCTCTTTTCTCACCCTCTTTCCTCACCCTCTCCCCTCACCCTCCGTCTTTTAACAATGAACTGGACCAAAATTTTGTTTCCAATTTTTTACGTCCCTCTCCGGGGGGGGGGTGGAGTGAGAGAGGGGGAGGGAGTTAGGGAGGGGGGAGTGATGGAGAGGGGGGAGCGGATGGGGGAGGGACGTACAATAGAACTCCCATATAGCCGGAACTCACTGAACCGAACTTCTGGAATGGTCGGACCAAAAGTCTCTGTTCCTGATCTTTCCTTGTTACTCTGTTATCATTCTTTTCTCCATTGTGTTATATATTGATATCTTCTGTAATCTACTGTACCTATAATCTACCAATCTACCTGTTAAAAAAGCCGTTAGTGTATAAGTCAGGAGTAATTAACATAATCCATTCACCTGACGGACTATTACAGACAGCGAGGATACAGTACACTGCAGGATTAAACTTTCGGTCCACAAAGAGGACAAACATAGCCAACACTGTACTGTACCATCTATCACTTCCCCAACTAAAAACATGTAACTAACCACGCTAACACCTGAGCCTCTAGTTAACCAATAAGCCACCACACCTAACCTAACCTAACCACCACCACCACCACACATCAACACCGGTAGTCGACTGTATGAACCAATAACAGTACCATAACTCACAAACTAGTCATGTTGGATGTATTTACCTACCATTAACCCGTATCATATGTGCCATAACTCCTACCATTAACAGATTAGCTCCACACGATACATCACCACGACAACCCATCTACGTTAATGATTGTGAATATTTGTTTATGGTGTTTTGATCGTGTTTAAGACCTGTTTGTATTAGTTAATGATCGCTATTGGTGGGAAAAGTTCACATGGTCTTACTTAATCGTTGAGTAGTGGTGTGGTGTGTGGTGTTGTGGTGTGTGGTGTGTGGTGTGTGGTGTGTGGTGCTGTGGTGTGTGGTGTTGTGGTGTTGTGGTGTTGTGGTGTGTGGTGTGTGGTGTTGTGGTGTGTGGTGTTGTGTTAAATTGTGATAGGAACATATTAAATAGATTGTGTGCGTCTATGTATGTATGTATGTATGTATGTATGTATGTATGCATGTATGTATGTATGTATGTATTTATTTATGTATGTATGTATGTGAGTGTCCAGCTTTCATAAAATTAAACGACAATGGAACAGACAAACAGATAGATAGACATTGATATATATATATAGAGAGAGAGAGAGAGACAGAGAGAGAGAGATAATGAAAATGAGATAAATTTAAGGGGAAATATAGAGACAAGAAGAAAAACAGAGAAAAGTAGAGAAATAAAATGAGGTAATGTTTTACGTCAGCGACAGTAACAGTGTATGATGGTCGGTCGTTCCAGATATAGTGGCCATTCTGGTCTGATTGAGTGTTTTTTTTTACTCTGACGTGAAGGGAGGGAGAGAGAGATGAGGAAAGAGAAAGATGGAGTAGGTGAGAGAGAGAGAGAGAGAGGGGGAAGAGGGAGGGAGGGATTTTTTTATATTTACATGTCTTTTTTTTTAGTTATATTTTAGTACAATTTCATTTTGTTTTAATATATTCGTCGATTTTATTCACTTTATTCGTGCAAGATATTTGGGAAATGAAAATCATGAAAGTGTCATTTTTATTCTTTTTTTTTTAATCTAATTTAGTTTTTTAGAGAGACAAAATCCCTTTTAACATTCATGACTTTTATTTATTCTCGTAGCTTTTGTTGTTTATGCTAACTGTAGCTAAATTAAGTTAATATTAAAATTATATATATTTTTTCGATGCTCCAGCTGACAGGGTTATTAAGGACCGTTCAATAGGTATTAACTTTATAAACAAAACAAAAAACTTTAACTGTCCTAATAATTTGGTGAAAATATATAATATTTTTTTGTCACATAAACTTTTTCTGTTTTTGTAGAGGAAATAAGGTTTAATAGGAGTCCACAAGTAAACAATTTCCTTCCCTGGGTCAATCCTGGCTTAGTGAAATTGGGTCAACCACCAGTGACCACTAACTACCACCACCACTACCACCAACGCCACCACCAACACTATGACATGTCACCACTACCACTAATCACTCACCACTACCACTAACCACCACTACCATTAACCACCACTACTACTACTCCCACTAACCACCACTACCACTAACCACCACTACCACTAACCACCACTACCACTAACCACTACTACCACTAACTACCACTACCATTAACCACCACTACTACTACTCCCACTAACCCACCACTACCACTAACCACCACTAACCACCACTACCACTAACCACTACACTACCACTAACACTACCACTAACCACCACTACTACCACTACTACCACTAACCACCACTAACCACCACACAAACCACCACTAACCACCACTACCACTAACCACCCAACCACCACTAACCACCACTACTACTACTCCCACTAACCACCACTACCACTAACCACCACTAACCACCCACTACCACTAACCACTAACTACCACTAACTAACTACCACTACCATTAACCACTACTACTACTCAACCACCACTAATACCACTAACCACCACTAACCACCACTCCCACTAACACTACTACCACTAACCACCACTAACCACCACTCCCACTAACCACCACTACCACTACAATCCACCACTAACCACCACTCACCACTAACCACCACTAACCACTAACCACCACTACCACTAACCACCACTCCCACTAACCACCACTACCACTAACCACCACTAACCACCACTACCACTAACCACTACTACCACTACCCTTACTCACACCACCACTACTACTACTACCAACACCACTCACCACACACTTAAACACTAAAAAAATTCTCAAGTTAACCCCTCCCCCCTCCAAATTAAGACATGCAAATACCCCCTAACACTCAAACTAAAGACAGGAACATAAACATAACTTACTAAATGGCTATATAATCATCCTGAGACTCTACCTTATATATGTTTCAGTCACTCGTACAAACACACACCAAAGGGATAACACCAGGAAGGGGTGCTGGGAAGAGATAACACCGGAATAACTTTTAAGGAAGGATAACCAGAATGCTTTTCAGGAAGGATAACACCAGGAAGGATAACACCAGGAAGGATAACACCAGGAAGGATAACACCAGAAAGGATAACACCAGGAAAGGATAACACCAGGAAGGATAACACCAGGAAGGATAACAACACCAGGAAGGATAACACCAGAAGGATAACACCAGGAAAGGATAACACCAGGAAGGATAACACCAGGAAGGATAACACCAGGAAGGATAACACCAGGAAGGATAACACCAGGAAGGATAACACCAGGAAGCGATAACACCAGGAAGGATAACACCAGGAAGGATAACACCAGGAAGGATAACACCAGGAAAGGATAACACCAGGAAGGATAATACCCAGGATAACAGGATAACACCCAGGAAGATAGCACAGGAAGGATAACACCAGGAAGGATAACACCAGAAGGATAACACCAGGAAGGATAACACCAGGAAGGATAACACCAGGAAGGATAGAAATAACACCAGGAAGGATAACACCAGGAAGGGATAACCAGGAAGGATAACACCAGGAAGGGATAACACCAGGAAGGATAACACCAGGAAGGATAACACCAGGAAGGATAACACCAGGAAGGATAACACCAGGAAGGATAACACCAGGAAGGATAACACCAGGCTGGATAACACCAGGAAGGATAACACCAGGAAGGATAACACCAGGAAGGATAACACCAGGAAGGATAACACCAGGAAGGGATAAAATAAACCCACAAAATAATAATGAAATGAAACACAAAATTCTCAGTGAATCTTAGGTTGAATATTCTCCTCCTTGTATCTGGATAAGAGAATATTACGAATTACCCTAGAGTGTCACTTTAATTAATATGCTAATTTAGCCTCCATATTTGTGACGAAGGGTGCCAGAGTGCCAGACGTCTTATCTTATGTCCTGGTAAAGGTTTATTTAAGGGTGAATTTATCTTAGACTTTTAACGTAGGATTTGTGAGTGTGGGATGTGTCTTCGTGGTACTCCTGACCTGGGAGCCCTGTTGACCCGCTGGGGACACCTGGGGTCATGTGTGTGTGTGTGTGTGTGTGTGTGTGTGTGTTAAATCACTAAATCACACAACGCCTCACAAATACGACACAAACCAACTCAGTATAAACAGACAGGGGAGACGGCAGCATACACAAAGACTTCACAATAATCAGATCAAACACCATTAATTTAATCCTATAAGCACAGCGTGGGTACAGCTGGAGGGAGAGGCAGGGGTTCGAGGATGAGGATTTGTTGCTACTTGAAGATGTTACTTAAAGGAGGAGGTGTTCATGAGTACTGGAATGAGGTGATCAGAGGGAGGGGGAGAACAAAGGAGAGGTGGGGGAAGTGTTTGAGGGGGGGGGACGTTGGGTTGATAGTGAAGGAGGAGGAGGAGGGGGAGGTGCGGGAGAAGGAAGAGGAGGTGCAAGAGGAAGAAGAGGAAGTGCTAAAAGGAGGAGGTGCAGGAGGACGAAAGATGGTGAAGATGGCTTTAGGAAGATGACCTCTGACGCTAAGAAAGAATTTAAGGAAGAAAGGAAGAAACACAGTAAAAGAAGAAGTGTGTGTGTGTGTGTGTGTTGATGTGTGCGTAAATCCAACCATTAATCGTCCTTTAAATCCCTAATACATTTTATATTTTCTCTAATGCCATATACCTCTCGTTAATCTTCCTTCTTCCCTCATTTATCATCATTTTTTTTTCTTTTACGTTCACCTCCATTAAGAAAAATGTTTAAGCGAATCATTATTCACAACTCTCGCATTCATCTCGCAAAAACAGTCGACATTTTTAGCTACGATGGTCCAGTGTCCACCTGTCATGACCTGACTAATGGATGTGGTGCCCGTGTGAGGGAGGGAGTTTTATTATTTAATATTTTTGTTTAGTTCATACTTTATTTGGCGTACGATCACACACACACAGACACATTCACACACACACACACACACACACACACACACACACACACACACACACACACACACACACACACACACACACACACACACACACACACACACACACACACACACACCGCGTTAACGCAGCTTTAATCAATCTTTGGCCTGACCTTGTACATGTAAACCCTGCGAATCAAAGATGTGTGTGTGTGTGTGTGTGTGTGTGTGTGTGTGTGTGTGTGTGTGTGTGTGTTTTATGTGGTAATGAGACAGTGAGAGAAAAATTATCTTTGCAAGCAATTACCTTGGTGATTTATTCAGGTAACCGGTGCTTTATTTACTCATATATCACCTTTCTGTCGTGTCATATGAAAGGTGTTATGTAATAAAGCAAAGTACTACACATCATTCTCTCACCCTGTCTCCCTACCTATACCTCCCTATCTCCCTCCATCTTCCTTCCTTCTTTCCCATCTCTCTCCACTCCCTCTATCATCTCCCTCCCACACTACCTCCCTCCCTCCCCCCATCTACTTTCCTCCCTCCCTCCAAAACAATTGCAGTCTTTAGTAATAAATACGTCGTCTCAAGGAACAAGTCTTGATTAAAAGTCCCTGGATGTTGGGAACGTTTGTCAAGATGTCTAATAAAGTCGTGCAAACGTTGAGGTATTTCCTCCTTCACTTAAGTGGTACAAGTTGAACAAGAGAGTGTAAGAAGCGAATTACGAAGTTTAAGTGTGGTGTCATTTACAGAAGGCCCTCCCTCCTTTCCTCTCCCTCTTCCTGCCCCCCCTCCCCTTCCTCTCCCCCTCCCCCCCCTTACTACTTTCCTTCTTTCTATCCTGATTCTTTGTCTTCTACTTTTTCTCTAATCCTTCCTTCCTTCCTTCCTTCCTCCAATCCTTCCTTCCTTCCTTCGTCCCCTCTCCCCTCACCCATCCTCCCCTCCCACTTACACCTTATTCTCTCTCTCTCTCTCTCTCTCTCTCTCTTCTCACCTTACATCTCCCTTCATTCTTCCCTCTTCTTTCTCCCTCTCACCCTATTATATCTTTCCTTATCCCCTCCTTCACTTCCCCCTTATTTATTGCTTTCATTTTATTCCTTTCTCCTTTCTTTCCCTTCTATTCTAAAAAGAAGTTACAATGGCGATTAATTAGTTTTGGTAGAGCTTATTAATGTAAAGTTCCATTTAAAGTTCTATAAAATGAAGACTTTTAATTATCTCTGCTATTTGAACTTAGTTGAAAATAAATCAAATTAAAACAGTTCTTTACGGGTTTTATTTTGATTTGGTTTTTAAATTTAATGGGTATTTTTTTCAAGGTGGGGAAGTGTTTACATGTGTGTTGAATATACATTTTAATTCTCGTAAAAAATGTGTTTCAGGAGACAATAACATTAAGAAAGTTCTCTTGGATAATTATTTTTTAAGTCGAGTGTAGAGACGACAACACGTGGGGCATGTCCTACCTTGTACCTTTCGTCATCGTAGTTGCCGTGGTCGTAGTTACTGAAGTAGTTGTGGCTATGGATGTCCTTGCCGTGGTAAAAATGAAGTTTAAAAGAGTAAAGTACTGTAAATTCCCAGTCCATTTGTACCACCAGAAGACTACAGTGTCATCCTCTGAGAACTCTAGTAAATTTGGGCGGGAGTGAAGGATATATTACCCCTATGATGGCTCCTGTTGCGTCGTAAAGTCAGTCGTAGCGTCATTACAACATGTATCTAGGGACACTTTCTAGCAAGGTGGTCCATTGGTCGACATGCTTCTGTAGCCCTCGAAAAATTTTGTTTTTATAATGTGCTGACTCGGTCACTACCACACTCACTGACTTACATGTACAAATATATTTCGCTGTCCGCTCTCCCTCCCTCCCTCCCTCCCCCAATCCCCCCCTCCCTTCCCCAATCCCCCTCACTTTCAAAAGACCCCCCTCCCCCCTCCCCATCCCACACACGGCTGATTCACTACACAGTATATTATTAACTCACGCCCTCATCAAGGCTTCCAAAGGACAAGAGGAAGCCCACAGGATTCACAAGGAGATAAAAATAGCATCCTCCTCTCTTATCCTTCGTTCCAGCGTTCCAGACAAGTTCACGAGACTTTATTTACTGGAGTCGAGGTGTTGAGTTGGTTCTTCTATTGTGGTGGTCTGGGGTGTTTTTTGTGAGGTGATAATGTGTTTTTTTGTGTGTTTTTTTATGGGATAGGGGAGGCAGTGGGAGCTATTGTTACTAGTGATTGACTTGGTTGTTTTTTTTTTGTGTGTGTGTGTGTGAGCATAACACAGCAAACACACACACACACACACACACATACACACGCGCGCAATCACAGCATCCCTCTCTGCATGACCTACCAGAAATACATCACGTATGCATTCATGGTATGAGTCAACTGAAGGCAAATGCAGGATGGAAAACATTATAGTAAGGATCTCCTGGTGATTGAGAGAGAGAGAGAGAGAGAGAGAGAGAGAGAGGTGGGGGAGTGAGAATGAAGGATGCTCAGTGAATGAGATCAGAGATATCCTACTAAAGGGGGAGAATAGGAATCGACTCTCTCTGCTAATATCCTGTGACATTGTTGGTAAGGTTTGGGATCGTTATATTTTAATGGTGAAGGTATGCCTAGAGGAGGATGTTATGTGAGCCAGAATTCATATAGGTGTTTGTTTGTTTGTTTACTAGAAGATGGAATAGGGAAGGAATGGATTGAAAACAAAAGTGGGGGAGAGGATAGATGGAGGAGGAAGAGAGAGGAAGTGTAATGTATTGTAAATGAGGAGAGGAGAACCAGATGAAAAAAAAGAGACGAAGCTAAACATGAACATAGGATAGGTAAGGATAGAAACGTAGGTAGGTAGAAAATGGAAGGATGGAGGAAAGATAGGTAGAATAGGTAGGGATAGATAAAGAGGATAAAGAATGAATAGACGAGGATTGATGAGCGCAATGATACACGTTATCTAGGTGAAAAATGTCTCTTTAGGAGGAAAATTAGGTCTGAGTTTCTAATCTCCATGTAAATTAGTCTCTCTCTCTCTCTCTCTCTCTCTCTCTCTCTCTCTCTCTCTCTCTCTCTGTCTATCTTTTTATCTCTCTCTCGAAGATAAATGAAAACGATATGTTAGTAAAAGATGGTGTGGATAAGGAATAATGAATAGGAGAGAGAAAGAGAAAGAGAGAATCTGGAAGAAGAGGAAAGAGTAAATGAAAAAGAATTAAAAGAGATTGAGAGAGGAAAACAGGTGAGACACTCTTACACGAGAGAGAGAGAGAGAGAGAGAGTAGGTGGAAAGAGAGAGGGGTAGAGAGAGAGGAGGAGGAGGAGGAGGAGGAGGAGGAGGAGGGGAGGAGGAGGAGGGGAGGAGGCCACATCATTATTCAGATCATCTCCATAAATAAAACTCATGTAAATTACTTCACAATCTTCTTGCTCACGATTGGCGGGAAGTTCTGGTCGGGTGGGTGGGTGGGCGGCAGAAGGGATGGGTGGGTGAGTGGCAGGAGGGATGGGTGGGTGAGTGGCAGGAGGGATGGGTGGGTGAGTGGCAGGAGGGATGGGTGGGTGGGCGGCAGGATACCTACAAATAGATGAATTAGATAAATAGACAGACAGACAGACAGACAAAATGATAGAGTGCATAGTGAAGCAAAACTGAAAATCATCCCACAGAAAATTAATTTACCGCGCACATTTCCCCCGTACTAGAAATATCGAAAACAACAATAAAAAATAAATAAATAAAAAAAAATTAATAAAAAAAAACATGATTCACAGTTTATCAACAACATCCGGGGATTGAGAAATTAAAACACACACACACACACACACACACACACACACACACACACTATAAAATGTAAACATCCTTTCACATAACGTCACAAACATTTATTGAGAGAACGTCAAAACGAGAAACATTTTTCTAAACACAGACACATGTTGTGTAGAATAATAATGACAACACCAGGCATTTAAAATATATTGTAATGGAGTTGGCGTTGTGTTTTTGTTTTATATATATATATACTATGTACTATACGTTTCCAATTACGCTATATAACATTCATTAATTATCTCTTGATATTTGTTGTACTAGGGAGGCGGACGAAAGACAGACGACAGCACACTAACTATTTGTTTTAATTCGTCAAAATCAGATGAGTGAAATAATTTGTGGAGGCATTTTGTGTAATTTGGTGATATATTTTTGTCTGTCAGCTTATTAGTTTGTCTGTCTGTCTGTCTGTCTGTCCCACTCCCCCTCCCCCTCCCCCCTTTTTTTTAGATTATTTATCTGTGTGATTTTTGTAGTCGATGGGAAAAAGTGATGATGTATCTGCCATTATTCCTCTAATGAGACGTTAATTGCTTATGGGTTTTGAGTGATGGTCTTAGCTCATATACTATTGACCCAATGTAATGCTCAGCTAAACATACACACGAAGACTTATACTATTTACCTAAAGTGAATATATCAGAAGGAACTGTCTGAGAGAGGATATATTGCAACACGTTATATCCCTCGGTATAAAGTGTCATATTACTTTTACTAAATATATCATTTGTGTATAATTTTGATGTTGAGTTGTGTGTTGCCTTATTTTAGTGTAATGAATTTTGTACTCAGTTACCCCAAATGCAGTGCCCGGTGCTTCTGTGTGTGTGTGTGTGTGTGTGTGTGGACGAGTGTTCATATATAAAGTGATCATGTGTACTCCTATGCACATATATGTTAATAAACACACGAATAGAATGCCGCCACAATTACCATAACATAATTTAATTCATTTTCAACTTGTTAAAAACAGAATATATCAACACTACATAATGTGCTGGAGGCCAATAAACGCCACATTATGCTGTCAGTTATGTGCCGCCGCGCCACAACACACCGAATTTACACTTTATTGAATATCAGAAATAATGTTGTATACCCAACCAACAGCGTGTAGACAAATGGGAGAGGAGGTCAGGTCAGGTCAGGTCAGGTCAGGTCAAGAATTAGTTACTGTTTCCATCTGGTCTACTTTCCATTCTAACTAATATCCTTAACATGTTCTCAGATCATTGTATATGTATTTATTTATTCAACTGTCATGTGAGATAGCTGTTTATTAACCCCATACAGACGTAAACACAACTTTCAGACACTTTTACACTTATTCACACTATTACACTATTAACTACCAATTGGACCTTCCTAACAATCCTTTAGACATCTTGAATTCTCACTTAACCTAACCTAACCTAACATTAACAAATCTATGAACAGACTTGCGATTATATGCACGGGCTCTGGTATAATGTGTGCGAAACATTATACAGCACCTTAGAAACATTGCTTCTATCTTGAGGAATAGTTAGATAAACATTTATTTTGTAAAATCGTCTGAGAAATTCACATTGGTTAGGCATGTGTATAAATATTATATGTTTACGATGTACTTTAATATTGCAGGTATACAAAGAGTGGTGAACAACGAGTCTATTCGATCAAGGATAAGTAATAGATGGATGGCAGGTGTAGGTGGAGGATAAGGTGGCAGGTGTAGGTGGAGGATAAGGTGGCAGGTGTAGGTGGAGGATAAGGTGGCAGGTAAGACGTAGTTGTATTCGTTCTCGTTGGTGGATGATGAACAAACTTTTCATCCGTACACAAAAAAGTATGATTTACCCCTACGATCATCCTATACAGAAATACTTTCTTTTTCCCCGAGTGAGTGAAGTGCCACTTACTAAGCTGATAAATTTAGTTATAGAGTTTCATACCTCGCAGAGCTGAGTGGGAATCAGTGATAAAATGGTCTTTAAACACGGAATAACTTGTAGATTTTAATTCCTAAAGCTAACAAAATATTCAGGAACTTTCACGCACTCAAACAGGTAAAAATACATGCAGTAATATTTATATAACTTTCAATATTTTTGTTTGTGAATTTTGAGTTTTATCTGTTTTTTATAACATACATACATACATACATACATACAAGTAAAATCTAGTCACTCTAGGCCAGGTTGTTGCCTCATACACACACACACACACACACAAGTATAGACTTTCACAAGAACGTTATTTCCTCAGTAAGACGATTGCAAATTACTCAATCCAAGCCCTAGATCCTGACACACACACACAAACACACAAACACACACACACACACACACACACACACACACCTCCAGGGAGACACATGCACCACATTGGACACATACTTTGATTGTCTAGAAAAACACGTACACACAGAAGACATACATGTACGTATAATGTTGGTATATACACACGCTGGACACGTATTATTGCCGTTCTCCAGAATGACACATACACACAATAACATACATGCATATCCAAGTTGACACACACACACACACACGCACACACTGAATGACATACATACATACATACATATACAATAATTATGAATATATAAAGTCGTTATATTTATGGATGGACTTTTATTATAATTAATTAGATTTGGAGAACATTTATTAACAATTCCATATGAAAGACAACTAATTCTGTATTATGAATTACATATATATGTCAAGTTCACTGAATTACAATGAACCCTCCATCAACAAATATTCATCTGACTGTCATTATAATTTGACTCAGAATCACACATTTACAAACATGAATTAAGTACGTTCCTAAATTGTGCACCCTTTTTTTTAAATCCCAAGTATCAGATTTTACATGACGTAGTGTTAAAAATTAGTCAGACACGACACGACACGACGCGACATAACAACCACGGACTGACCTACTATAGAAGGTAAGTATTGATTGTTGTTTTCTGAGACAGTTTCATCGATGCTTCTGAGTTCAACAGGTAATTCAGTAGTTATGCTTACGTCAGCTCGTCAGTGAGTGATATATTCAGTATGGTATTTGTTCACTCGTGTAAACTTTGCCACTGGGTCAGGGTAGTTCTCGTAAATGACTATTGACTGTACGTGTAATTGGTGTCCTTGTTTGTTGTACTTCCTCCCATTTATTGTGCACCTTATTTTCAACACCAGATTTGGAAAGTGTCGAATCCTCCCGCCATGGCGTCGTAGCTTCACCATCCCACCGAGTTCTCACGTCATCAGTTTAGGCTACTGTTTAGGATGCGTCGTGTGAATTTTTTACTCGAGTTCTAAGATGCCTTAAAAGCCTCGAGGGATCCTGTGATATAATTCTTGAAGATTTAAGATGTTCTGGGAGGGTCGAGGCAGCTGTCCCAATCTGGCCACAGGCGATCTTTAAGACGGCGATGGTACTGCTGAAGATTGCGGAAGTCATCTGGCAAGAAACAACAGTATTTAGTTTTATCACTCGTTTCACTTTTCATCCGCGCACCGATAGAGTTGTGGGAAGGAACAGAAGGCTCCATCCGCCGTTAAAACTAATTTGTTAATGCATTATCTTACACGAATATTCATTGGGTACAAAACAAGTCATCATCAATACGTGGGTTTTACTGATGACAAGTGATGTTTGTTACAGTGCCGGGGATGATGTCGTATGCACCATGACGTCCTCTCCTTGCTTGACGTCATGAACAACTATTCTTAGACTGACACTCACAAAGGCAAAGATAGACAGGGGATAAACAACACACAAACACAGCTGTCCTTTGATGGGTTAATCCTGTGACGTGTTGGTATAATGTTATCATCTTGAAACCTCAGGATCTGTATTCGTAAATGTTAATTGTGAATGAATAGATTGAAATATCCTACTACAGTATTATCTGAAGAAATAAGTTTGAGAAAAAGGTAAAAATCTTCAGACACAAACTTTCACTGTAGTTCAAGATTAATAAGACATGAAATATTCCCCAAATTATTCTGATTTTTGTATTACTCAACAACCTTTCAAATCGGTAATAATTAATGAACTTTTAATCATAGTTTGCCAGATGACTCACTATTAAGCATGATGATGTAGGGTGATCCGGGGTAATTCCACAGAAGCTGAGATAGAAAGCCGAACACTGTGCAGTCCACCTCACATGGCTCCTCCCCCATCAGGAAAGGCTTCTCTCCTGCGTCACCAGAAGAGATTATTTAACACAGATGAAAGTCAGATACAAGTATGTTTTTATAGTTAACGAAGGAAGTGATCATTAATGTGAGTAGACAAACACTTCATACCAGTTTCTAGCTAAACAGTAAATACATCTTCAAGAAACTGGAACAATTTTAACTTATCACTTAACTTGTGTATTTATCGAAGTTGGAGAAACATAACAGTAAAAAAAGATGACTGACTGGCAAATTTCAATAAAAAACTTCTTTATCCTTCCATTTACCCAAGTAATGAGAGAGAGCAGCCAGGTCCTGTTTGACCATGTGCTGCACCTGACTGTGAGTGTGTCTTCCTACGCCTTGTATCTTGAGCGCCTTGATCATCCTGCGCCGTAGATAAGGAAACAGGAGGTAGTAGTAGAGGGGTATGTGAGACATGCCCTGCCTTATCCCTTGTCCGTAGTCGGTAACGTAACGCCAGTCCCGTAGACACCTGTCAGAGAAGCTTCATGTAACTAAACGAAAAAATAGTTCCATTTTCTTGTGGTGAAATACGAAAAAGTCCTCAGTCACCTGTTCAAGTCTTTAACTCGTCCATAAGTGATACTCAGTCCTACCATGCTAGGTGCTCGCTGACCATTAGGCTAAATGCCCTCGCTACCGCCTGCTGCTCCTTCGTCAGTAGTTTGCTCTCGAAGTTCTTGTCATACTGCCGCCCAAGTCGTTCCATGATCAGTTGTGAGTCAGCCACCTCCTCACCATTAAGAGTAATCCAAGGACACAGAGCTTTGGGTCCTAAAGGTTCTTCATAGTCCACCTGAGGTAATGACGAGTACGAGTGTTAAGCCAGAGTCCAGGTACAAAGGACTCGGGGGTCAGGAGGGAGACAAAGATAATTAATAAGGGAAGACAGATATTATGAGTGAGTCTGAGGATATCCTATCAGGGAAGTTAGAGTGAGTGTTAAAAGTAATTTCCTAATTAACTGTAACTCAGATCTTAAAAGTAATTGTAGTTATAACTAATTAATTTCTCCCATAACCTTAAGTACAATATAGTCATTGTGGTGAGGTTGGAATAGTTAGTCTACTTATGTCAATTGTCTAAGTATAATATTTACATAACTTAAACACAATAATATTATCATTACCATAGTGCTTAAATATCCGACTAATGTTTACACTCAACTTGTCATCACAGGTAGATAATCATCAATACCTCGTGATACTGAAGACTGTCTACCTAAACATTTTCAGTGACTAGAAAATCTTTAAGTGTGTGTCATATTGTTCCTCACTCACAAGATCTATTGTGTCATAGTCATAAACTTAAAGAATAATTCTTGCACCTCACTTACCTGGTATGTGATCTGAGCAAGGCGGAGGTAAGTCTCGAGCTTCAAGACAAAGGGGGACATGTTGGGGGTGTAGCGGCCCTTGGGGAAGGCGTGTACTATCACTACGTCCTGCCCAGCGTTGGCCCACCTCTCCCTGCCGGGTAACTGAACACATTACTGACGTGTAACGTTAAGCCTAGACAAACATGAACACCATAAATTACGTATTACAGTGTATCAAGAATTATGGATAAAACGTGTTTAATATAATTGGGTGTTTGGAAAGGTAATTCTACAACCTTCTCTTCTTGTGGACGTAGTAGCGGTAGACGCGAGCAGCGCCCCAGAGAAGGAGAAAAGCCACCCCCAAAGACCTCTTCCTCGTCCGACCACACATCCACCGCACACCCCCACACACCCACACAGCGCCACCACCTGCTGCTGCCACACCCTCCATGCTGCAATACCACATAATTATACTATATAGTGAGGCAAATATCGTAAACGGTGCAACTACCTGCCAAAGTGTTGGTACTGTCTCAGTGGCCATAAATGAAATACCATGAATAAATATGGAATAAATATTATGACACAAGAACAGTGAAGAACTTCCTACCAGAGAACATTGACTCACGACTGTTACATCCTCCAGGCTGGAGGTACTGTACAAAGATCAGGACGTGATTAGAGACACAAGTAATGTAACATCTCCCCCACCCCCCCCCCCTGTCCAAATTACCCACCTGTGGTTAATTACCCATAAGTTTGGAAACACTGTCAGTCAACGAATGCAATGCGTAGTGTCTCTGTTGCTACCCAGGAATCTGCCCGTACCAAGGACAAGTTGGACGACAACCCTCGCCTTGTTTAACGGCGTGAAGCACACAAGTCACATCACACACAGCACATGTATATATCACTTAACTCAAAGATCAATACCTGGCCTTATGTCCTCAAAGTTTTGTCCTGTGTAGCCGTTATAGCTACACCAACCTGGACTTGGTTTTGGACTTATCCTCTTCACCTTTCGTCTATAACTGTTGAGAAAATAGTTGTATGCACCTTCCCGGGCGAGTTCCTGCTTATCATCAGTGGTTAAGTTACCAAACGTCGCTAGAAAATGTGAATGATGCCACACTGATATAAATACGCGGTAACTCACTCAAGTTTTTAGTTGACAAAAGACGAGTATTATTTTTTCATGTCATTGATGAATTATGATAAATTTGAGTCAATAAACGTAAATTTTAAAAGACGTAATACATCCATATCGCAGTGGTTACAGAGTCTCTTATACTGATTACATATACTCGTTGATAAAATGGTGCAATGATAAGTTGCTCTGGTCGAAACATCTTATTTGATTCCTGCTTTAAGTAACCTGTCAATCTATAACATAATACAAGTGATACATATGACGTTCAGCCTCACCTTGACTGTCTATTTGTCTATCCCTATCTAGATTCAGTAAAGGACAGTTGTTACCAAGATCACACTTGTAACAACGATTGACCTCAAAATATTCCACCGATATCAAGGTTTGTTATGAATAGTTTAAGGTCACGGTATCAATGGTAAGACTGTACATAAAAATTGCAGGTATACTAACAGTGGTGAACAGCGAGTCTATTCGATCAAAGATAAGCAATGGATGGATGACAGGTGTGGATATTAGATGGACAAGGTGGCAGGTCATCCTACGTGTATTGGTTGCGACATATACTCGTGTGAGGCCGGAGTGAAGGAGTGAGCGGCAGTATTCTAGGATGGGTGGTCTGGGTCGGATATACGAGACGTTTGCTTTGATCAGCTGTAGCTACGATTATTAGTCCATATACTAAGCTAAGTTTCTTGCAGACGCTGCAGGTCTGTTATTGGAGGGAGAGACAGAGAACGTGAGGAACCATTGATAAGAGCGGATGCGCCACTGTACAGCAGCCTAGATATCCACATACCGGTACAACACTCTCAGTCTCAGTTTGACAGGTGCCGGGCGTAGAAGGTTCAGCAATTTGTTAACAAGTGAGTGTGATACAACAAACATTTCATCATGTAAAGGATTTTAACTTGCCTAAAAACGAGTGTGGTTGTCGTGTGTTCACCCAGAGTCAGCCAGAGAGTGCATGTGGACTTTCTATAGGTCTGGTACACTGTTACATGGTGAAGGGTGTTGGCCTGGACGTATGATTGCCATGTTCAGAAATTACTTTTATCTTATTTTTTACTGGTGCCCAATTACAAGTGATGATTTTTATTAACTTTATAACTCGTGGTTCTGTCAGTTGTGTGTACGTTAAGGAAGCCAGCTATACGTGGCTATCATTGGTAGAATGAAAAATATTTTCCGTGATAAGCTGATGTGCTGTAATGTGCATACCACGTCCACATAATTTGAATGTTTTTTCTATACCGACTAAATGAATTAACACAAAATTAACTTTTACCAGGGTAGGAGTTAATTTAAAGAAAGTAATCACTTGCAGATTTTTATGAAAATTTTTTATCAGCGCCAACAGGCGTAAACAACACTGCCACTACCTGACTCATTCTCTCACTGACGCAGAAACTGTACTCAATGAAGGGGAAAATTTCCTAGTTATTATTTTTTTATTTATTTATTCATTTATTTTTTTGCCGGAATTACATCGCAGTTCGCATTTAAAATTTCCCAAAGAATTGTTATCTTTAATTTGGGTTTAGTTAGTAATATTTTTTATTTTCGTTTACAGGATGAATATGGGGGGTGAAGTAGAAACGAGTGTGTCTGAAGGCTGGCAGTGGAGTAACCTTGTGCCAGTCATCACAACCCTCGTCATCCTAGTAGGGGCGTCACGCACCTATAACATCATCGTCAAAACCAACCGCAGGTGAGAACATGCGTGTGAATTACTCAACCTACACATACTACCCATGTTAAAAATTCCTTAGCGATAAGTATAACTGTCCTGAGCGTTAATTAAATGCTCTCTCATTTATGAAAACCAATGTATGAGATGGATATTACAGAAAGCTATTTTAATTTTTGTCTATTTGAATTATTAGATGTTTTTAAGGGAATAATACGAGAGTAAATAAAGAATAAGGAGGTTGTGTGGTCAGGTGGAGGTGGTGTGAGGCGGGGCGGGATGTAGTGGTGCTTCACTGCCCAGGAAGAGGACGCTTCGCCCCCAGTATGTCTCCCTTCGTTCTCAAGCTGGAAACCTTCCTACGCTTCGCCAACATAACTTACAAGGTAACTACAGTAATGTATTGGGTTGTGAGCTAAGTTAGGGTTTTTATATCATCGCTAAATTCAGTGTTAAAAATTCTCCGTTAGTCTTTTAAGTTCACTTCGACCTCGAAATCTTTGCAGTTGGACTTCGAAGAACCTTTTGGAGTTAAGGATAAGACTCCGTGGGTGACCTTCAATGGGGAGGAGCTGACAGACTCGCAGCTGGTGATAGAGAGATTCACCCAGCACTTCCACCTGAAGAACACACTGACGAAGGAGCAGCGAGCCGTGGCCAAGGCCTTCACCACCATGATGGACGAACACCTCATCTGGTGGGTGACACTTGTTCCTTGTCGACTGGGTTTTTTTTTCATCTTATTAGACAAAAATTTTCCCTTTATCCTTATTTAATAAGACAATCCTCGGTTGTTCCCCACGCGGCGAGACTGGAAACTGCCACATTCCTTCGTCTTCATCTGGCGATATCTTCACATGTATTTTATATCTGGTGAGACATGTACCTCATGTGTACCTCTCACAGCTTATAAAGTTAAACACTTTGCTGAGACACAACTACTCGCCAGCCACATCTAACCAGCACCCTCCTCCAGGGGCCTGAGAGTGTGGCGCTACGATATCGACCGCGGCGCTGGATTCCGGGAGTGCTTCCACCATCTGCCCTTTTATATGAGCTTGGGCATTCCAGTCATATGCTGGAAAATGAGAAGGGCACTGTGGGAGCAGGGCATCGGCCGCCACTCTTTCAAGCAGGTCCAGGACTTCGTCAGGCAGGATTTGACGGCCGTGTCTGACTTCTTGGGTAGGTTGTGTAACTTCACCGAGTTTGGCTATGCCACCAGGTTGTCATACTTTTAGAAATGCGTCTTTTTGTCTATAATAACTTAAAACAAATTTATGTCATTACTATATGGTTATAAACCTTTGGATTTAGCTGTGACACGAAGAGGGAGGGGGGGGGGCAGGCAAACTTGTGTGTGTGTGTGTATTACGTTACTGTTAATCTGGTCACTTCATTACCCTCCCTCACCTTTGTTTATGTTGACGTTGTGCTCACTTCGTCACTCTCATAACCCGCCCCTCTCACCTGAGCACTCCACCATAGCGACCCCTGACGGTAAACAACAGACTTGATTATTTGGGACGAATTCTGCCACTTGAACTTTAGTCGATAACCTGGTGACCAACTCTTATCAGTAGCGTTCCTCAGCTGCTCTCACTGATTACACTTTCCTTGGGATAGATTTAGGCTTCATGTTTAATTTAAATATTAGTGTTATGGACTTCACATTGTAGCTTCATCTGCGAGCTTGATTTTGAGGTAAATGTATAAATAATAAATTACTCCATTCCCATAGGTGACAAGAGCTACTTGATGGGGGAGGAGGTCAGCACCGCGGACTGTGTGGTGTTCGCCCACCTGGCCAACATTGTTTACAACTACCGCCGCTCACCCTTCCACATCATGGTTACTGGTACGTCTCTCTCTCTCTCTCTCTCTCTCTCTCTCTCTCTCTCTCTGAAGTAATATAAGTGGTTCCTCAGATTTCATTACAACCTAAATTATTTATTATATTTATTACCTGATACTAAGTTATCATAACAAGAATACCTTTTCTAACTAAATCAACCCCTAACTTGTCCCCAGAAATGGAAATACTGCTTGTGTTAGGTATGACTAAACTAACCTGTGTTGCAAAAGTTAATTCAGGCGTTGGTATGAACGTATAATATGACCATCGATCAGTATAGAGACACCCGATAACAGTCCAATAGTTGCACCATAATGCTCATAAAGTTTCATATAGGCTTACAAATATAATAATGCTGTTGCTAACGATAGTATGTGGGGAAACATATATACCTGGACTTTTATTTGTGGTTTAAAACGTAAATAACTTTTGGTGTTTATTTATTTGTAAATTTTATTGTGCAGAGGAGCTGGTTAACCTGCGGGAATATGTGGAGCGCGTCAGGAACACTGTGTGGCCCGACTGGCAGAGGTGTTTGGATCCACCACAGAATCAGCACCTAGACATACCTGACTCCATGAGATTCGGAAATATTCTCCTATAAATAAACTGGTCAACTTAAGGTGGAAAACTAAAGGCAGCAACTCTATATAGTGACAGCAAACATTTTCATACAAACAGTTCAAGTTGAAGACACTTTTGGAAGGTGTAGTTGCTTGAACGAACTTGATTTGATTCTTTAGTGGTTTGCCTTACGCTACTATAGAGGATAAGTGACTTCATCAGTCATCCTGTCTAAGTCAGTATGTGCTTATTGATGGGGTTACTTTAAGACTGTCATCCTGTAATTATCAAAACTTGTAGGTACAAATAAACATTAGCTGCATCACCTGTATTCAGTACGGCACTTCCTATGACAGGTGCTCACTTGCCACACTCACTGTCTGTAAATATCAACACGTATTAATACAGGTTTACACCAAAGAAAATAGTACCCTGAAATGCACACAACAAATCATGCACGTATTAACTTTGTCTGAAATCTAACAAAAAAAATATTAAAACAAATTAGGTAGTTTAGTTCTGATCTAACTCTTAAGAACTGTGAGGTAAACTTTTTCGGACTGAGAATTGTGAACTCTTGTATCAATCTGCCAGAGAGTTGCGAAGGCACTGAGTTTAAGTGAGCTCCTTCAAAACCAGACTTGACCAACACTGGAGCAGGTACAGGAGCCAGTACAGGCCAGTACTTGCCAACAGTGTGTAACAGAGACGTTACCGACCGCCCAGGAGGATAAAAGTAAAATTAAAAAACTAGGGCTGGCTCTGGCCACCTTAGACACACTCTAACGATTAAATAAACAACAATGAGACGGACGTGAGCTGATTAGTAAACAGACCTTCAAAATATTGTTCGTCGTCATGAACGAGAAAGAGACGCCTAAACTACACTCTCACTTTCAGTCCTCGTACTGAACACACCCAGAGCCTGTGAGTTGCCAGCTAGGGATCGCGGGACAGTCTGTAGGTGTATCTCGGGTTACTATCACAGAGTGGCGAAACAGCTGATTACACGTGAATCAGGCGTTTGGAATATTGTGTCATAATCAGTAATATATTATCAGTTAGAGAATTGGTGTCGAGGCAGGAAGGTGAGAAGTGTGTGTGTGTGTGTGTGTGTGTACACCAATACAGGTATAGTATAAGGATTTCAATCGCCTGTTGACATCTTAACACGCAGTAGGTAAATACTGCACATTGTATCGTGTCATCTTTAGCTCACGTGGTTTAAAGGAAATGCCAAGAGATAATCGCTACCCTGCCAACGTCCACGTCATCCGGTCAGTTTAGTATGTGGCTGGTTTAGTAGCCTTGAGACGAACACTGTCAGCTGGCCTCAGTCACCTAGTGCCTGTAACACAAATCCTTTTTGTTAAACTCGTGCTCGTTGTGTGTCGTTTTCATCATTGACAGGATAAAGTTTAGTGTCATTTTCATCTGTGGTGGTAAATAATAGTGTCGTTGTCATCACTAATATAGTGAAGAATAATGTCATATTCATCTTTGACTGATATATTGTAATTTTCTTTGTGACTATAGTGATGTTTTTATTAGTCGTACGGGATAGTGTTATTATCTTGGTGGGCGGTAAAGTAGTGTTATTTCCTTAGATAGTGTCACTTTGGTGTTATACTAGTCTCAAACATATGTTCAGTTTGTGTCATTTTCTGTAAAAAAAAATACTTTTTGTCATTATCAATACCAGTTGCCGTAAAACTTTATATA
Source organism: Homarus americanus (assembly GCF_018991925.1). NCBI lineage: Eukaryota > Metazoa > Arthropoda > Malacostraca > Decapoda > Nephropidae > Homarus > Homarus americanus. Next base: position 6,380,257 of record NW_024756914.1, read on the forward strand.
TATATATATATATATATATATATATATATATATATATATATATATATATATATATATATATATATATATATATATATATATATATATATATATATATATATATATATGCTGATAACCACAAAGACTGTGGTACCAGTCTGTACTCACCCCTGAAGATGTGAATTACACGGAAGCACTTGGGAACTTCGTGTTTTCTTCTTTCATTGTGGTTATCAGCATATACCTGGATCACGCGCACCTACAGTGATTTACTTGCATATATATACCGTATAAACATCCTTAAAAAGTCGTATAGTGTTAATATGTGTTGTTTATAAACTCAAATTTACCCTTGATGGCATGTTAAAATAATGCAACAAAATTTTACTGTTTTCCCGCCTCAACTGCTTAGATGATTTACGCCGTTATGTCAGAGGTTATCGGTTGATAATTAGCGACGGTTATCCAAGCGCTAATTGACTGGTAAGGCGTCTCAAAACACTATTCACTAAGTCAGTTTACTTTCCCTCCAACAGATGGCAGGAGTGAGCGAGACGGAGGCGTCTTGTGGGTGGGTGTCCGTTGTGATGACCGTGGCGCTGCTCCTGGGGTCCGTGTATGTGTATCGGTACGTGATCAAGATGAACAGAAGGTACGTGCATGGCCAACAGGAGAATACTGTACGTATGAATGAGGTCTTAGGAACTCTCTAAAATATTGAGAATTTCCTGGTTTCAGTAACAGATAAAAATGATGAATTTTGTGTTGTATATTTAGGGTTTTGTATAACGTTATTAACTTATTAGGCCAGCATAGTGTACTTTACTGTGGATGTGAAATGCGACTTCCTAAAGAAAAATAATGGGGCAATTTTATAAGAAAAAATGGATAGACAGCTTTTGGGGATGATATTTATTTTTGAAATAAAAGGTAATGTCAGACAAGTCCGCCTCAGTATAATGTTGGCGAGACAGCAATGCTAGCAGTACCGTTAAGTTAGTAAGGTATAGAAATATACAGTGGTTGGAATATATTGAGAGTGCGTGGAACAATGAGGTGCTTCCCCGAGAAAACTGCAGACTGTAATTTAATTGAAAATGTCCAAAAGAGGGCCTCCTGACTGGTGCCTACATATAGAGCACCTCAGGTACCCAGGGAGATTAGAACTCCTACAGTTGCCTAGCTTATACTAAAGATGGTCACCTCAGAGGACATTACTCAGTTTTGTGTTCATACCTGGAACTAGCGGATGCCCGCCCCACAAATTAAAAAAATTGTCAGAACAAACATTTTTGGAGTGAGAGTGTGAGATTATTGAAAAGAAGGCTTGGCCAACACTGAAGCAGGTTTAGATACATTCTGACCATCCATTCAACCAGCTATGAAACTGATCAGTGGCGAAGAGGATAAAGTGAAGAGACGGAGGATAGGGAATCATTTACTACCCTAGGGCTAGACTTTAACAGCAACGACGAATATTCCTCGTATCAGTATATACCGTTTTCTGTCATACCAGTGGTCGTATTCAAAGAAAATATCATTACGGTAAACTAACAAAAACCTATAATTAAAAAGTCGATAGGGTGCTTTTGTTATTGTTTACCATACACCATGTAAGACAAAAGAATTTTAATGATTGTAATTAGTTTGAATTACGACCATCTAACACTACTATCACCACCACCAACTTACACCACCACTCACTACCACCTACCACCTAGCATCAATTAACACCACCATCATCACCAATTTCCCCCACTATCTACCATCATTTTCCCCCACCACCACCCATCATCACCTAACACCACCACTTACCCCACCTCCTCCCGCAGAAGGAGGTGGCGCCAGGCAGGGAAGGACGTGGTCGTGGTTCACTGCCCTTCCCCAGGACTCTTCACTCCCTGCGTCTCACCCTTCGTCATGAAGTTCCTCACTTACCTCCGCCTCGCCCAGATCCCTTATCAGGTGTGTGTAAGGAACTAAGTTAGTGACTGTAAGGGTACCCGTATGTAGGTGACTGTTTATGTGGGTGACTGTGTTTTCTATTTATGTAGGTGACTGTTTATGTGACTGTTGTTGACTATAAAGACCATATAATTGTACCGTAAGTTATATTTATAGGAGACTGTATATAACTGTATATAAGTGACTGTATGTACAAAAGTAACTGTGTATGACTATGTAGGTGATTGTACGTCACTGAGTGTAGGAAGGTGGATGCGGTTGTCTGGTGTTGACTAACGGATGAAGGGTTTAATCTAGAGAGGAGATGAAGTTCCTTAATTAGGTGGGGCTAAAAAAAAACTGGAGGGTTGGAGTTAATTTCCACTCAAGAGAATTAGTTTTATAAAGAGGTAGATGTGTGTGTATACTGTTTGTTAGTGTACAGTACTTTGTTTATGTTCATTTCCTTTGTGTTTTAGTGTTGTTTGTTTATGTTTGTGGGGTTTTGTATATATGTAGAGAGAGATCCTAAATTTTGCATAACACACCTTTATTTTTTTTCGCCCACTGACGTAACCATACCTTCATGTCTTCTGTACTCCCCAGCTTGATCATGAAGAGCCCTTTGGCCAGCGAGGTTTGTGTCCGTGGATGACGGTGAATGGGGAGGGGCTGGCAGACTCCCAGTTGATGATTGAGTGGCTGGGACAACACTTCCATAAGAACTTCACCAAGAGACTGACGGAGACGCAGCAGGCAGTGGCCAGAGCCTTCACCATTATGATAGACGAACACCTCTGCTGGTGAGGCAATAATTACTGACAAGTTTTTTATGTCACGTTTTGTTTTATTTATACAGTACTCCATAATACTACTTTCATTGCCACCACCACTACTATAATTGCCACAACTACTACTATAATTGTCACCACCACTACCCTATAATTACCACCACCACCACTACTACCATATACCTACACACCCAGGTGTCTGAGGGAGTGGCGATTCAAGGTGGACAACGGGAGGAACCTGGTGGAGGCGATGAGGCAGCCCTGGTATGTGCACATCTTTAAGTACTTCTTCGTGGAGGCCAGGAAGCAGACCCTGTGGCACCAGGGTATGGGCAGACACACCCATACCCAAGTCCAGCATATGACCCAAATGGATCTGCACGCCCTCTCTACCTACCTTGGTCAGTCAGTCAGTTTTAGTTCGCATCTTAGAATAACTTACGAGATATGACTTTCACTTTAAACCATTGAGTACACTTATATATGTGACGTCGTAGTTCATAAAACAGGTAACATAAAGGTGTGGATATTACAGGTGAGAAGCCCTACCTGATGGGGGAGGAAGCCAGTGAGGTAGACTGTTCCATGTTCGCCTTCTTGTCTAATATCTTGTACAACTACAGCCGCTCCCCATACTACACCACCATCACTGGTTAGTACCGTGCATTGTTGTTCTTGTGGTGGAGGGAAGATAAGTTTTTTTTTTTCCATGTTAAATTTTTGCTTTGCTACTTTATGTTGTCCATCGTCTTGTACAGATAGCACCGCATGCAGTACTCCTATCTTAAATGTTAATTAAATGTTTTTCTATTTTTTATGGTTGTGGGAAAATACTTAATATTATTGTGACTATCGAAGTGTCGTATTGCCTTGTCTTGTTCAGTATCTTGTGCAACTAACACCGTTCATTTTACTACATCTACATCTGGAAGCTTTCGGGGGCGTCATATTACTTCACTCTATTGCCTTTTAGGGGGTAGCATCTTTTCTTGGTACACTTCATGCGCTGTTTCCTTTTCTTATGAGGAGAATATTTGGGATTTTCGTGCATGTCTGTTGGCGTCGCTTTTGCTTGGGTCAGAACTGCTGTGCTCCTATCCCTGGGTAGTCTGGCCTTGTATGGATAATTTTATGAGCCTGTTGCTTGTCTTACACCCTGTCCCCGCCCTCTGCCTGTTACTTTATAAGGAATCAGTTACAGTATTAAGTAATGATTGTCTCTTCCCGGGATCTGTTCGTAAGCTAATCCTCTCAACCCGCCTCCAGTGCTAATTATAATATTATACTGGTATGTGGTAAACGTTGCGTGGTGTCTAGTGCTTTTCTGCCCAACCTTGTTTATGTTGTTACTTGTATGATATATAAATGTAAGAGTCCAACGCTTAAATAATATGTAAATTTAGATAACTGCAATCCCCAAATTCGTCCGTCCATTAATGTTAGTGTTAATTCTAGGTGATTTAGTGACATAAGTTATATAATGTTTGACATATATATTATAAAACAGTCAGCTTTGAATGAATATAATTTGATATATTCATTGTAATCCAAAACTTCATATAGTCCATTAATACTATATTTAAATGACAAATTTGACGTCTTTTAGAGGACTACCCCAACCTGCAGGCGTACGTGAAGAGGGTAAAGGAGAGTCTGTGGCCTGACTGGAATCAGTGTGTGGACCAGACCAGACCAGACCCTAACTTCAGCTGATACTCCCGCATTCATACTACTACTCCGTGTGCCCTTATATACCGTAGATGAAATTGAGAGTTAAAAAAAGTTTGGTGTCACAGATGTCGGTATACGCTCGTGGTTTACTCCCTGCTTAGTTTAGGCCAGACACTCAGGGCAGCCCAAGAAAATTATAGAAAAGTCTTAATGAAATCCACATGAAACAGTATTATGAACTCTTGACATTTGACGGTGTTATATGATATACCATTGAATGTTACCGTTTGATGAAATTATATTTTCCTTTCGGTATTAACTACAGTGTCAGGGCTGTTAAACACAATAAGAAGACCTTAATATTTACAAGAAATGTTTAAGTGATGAGGTTGTTATACGGTGAATATTTGTAATAAAATCTGCTTGGTATATGTGTTACGGTTCTGTTAATAAACTTTATGAGTCAACGTAAATATTTCTCAATCATCTCCTAACATTTCGTTTTGTATAATAATATGTGTTATGGACTAAATATTATATCGATAAACAGAGTAGTTACTTTGTACTTGTCTAGTTATCTTGACTCTTAATGTACAGTACAGACATCAGCCAGATGAGCGGATATAACAGCTTATGTTTGTACACGATCACCAGTTAAGAACAGTCAACACAAACCGATAATGTCTGTGAAATAACAAATGATTCTAAGTATTACCTTTCCGTCCCGTGAAGATTGTTCTATCAAGATTCATTAATAATATACAAGTTCACTAAGTCAGTTGTAAGTGACAAAGACAAGAGGGTGAAGGGCGCATCTAGCGAGCTCTCGAGTAACATATCGTCAAGTGTTCCCGCTAGAGGTGGGCGTCACTCTCAAGGGTCGCGACTTATACAGTGTACTGATTCATTAGGCATTGTGTCCCCCGTGAACCCAATCAGTAAACGATATTAATTATGTTTTTCTTTTATTCAATCCAGAATTATTTTTTTAAGAGATAACGAAGCCTTTTGGAAAACTGATAGTTGTTCCACCACTCCTAAGGGTAATGGGGTACAGGAGTTGGCTGTTGTACACGTCCTTATTACTTGTCAACACTTGTTACTGATTGATGCATCTCACGTAGTTGGCATTTCTAAGTTCTTCGTAGATTTCACACACGTTGATTTTTTTATACTTACTAGATAATTGTAATATAAATGTGAGGATGAGTTGAGTTTTGTAAATGACGAGCGAGATGACGGGAAGCAGCGGCAGGCACAACTCTGGGATCAAGCTACCAAAATGGGGGTCCAGCGATGAGTCATGTAGTGAAGTGGACACTGAGGCTATATTATCTTCTTCCTTAACTAGTAGAAGCTTACGGCACAGCAAGTTATTGTGTACACGTTTCAGCAATAAGAGTCAAGTATCTTTAATATATTAAGAGGATAGAACTTTATATCTCACGAGTGAAAGGGGAGTGTTGCAAGTTTATTCCCTCGTGTTCGTTGCCTTGGAATCGCAGCTTTCGTGAGATCATAAATCCACGACAATCAGAGGGTGTGCTGTTTTGTGCTCACATCGGCAGGATTTTCCTCTACAGTAAACTCACAACACGAGAACATTTTGCTAGGTCGTTAATTTCAGACGACTGAAGGCTTTTGCAGAGTCGTTTGATCACAACGCTGTTTATTTTGGTTTCATCTTGTGTTCCGAATACTGGAGACTACGTAGCTATGACCATGACCATGTATGTATTAATGGTTGGTCTGTTTGAGGCCTGTCAAGCTGGCGGACATTGTGCAGCAGGGTGGGTGGGGGAGTGTAGGAGGAGTAGGTAGTGCGTGGCCAGAGTGTAGGAGGAGGAGGAGTTGAAGGAGGAGGAGAGTTAACAGTGATCAGATTCACATGCACGCACACTCACACACACACACACACACACACACACGCGCGCGCGCGCGCGCGCGCAAGGCGAAGCAGACAGTGGAGGACTTGGTATTGTCCCAGAGTAACCCGAGTTATGACTTGTTACCGGTGTTGGTAAACCTTAACAAGTTTAAGTGTGTATGAAAAGTTCTTGAGGTTGATGATGATATGAAGTGTTATTAAGGAAGTCCACGCTGATATTCCTAACCTAACCTAACGTCGTCGTGTGAGTGAAGGGAAGACACTATCTTCGCTTCCGATTTTGTAATTTAGAAGTTAGTTTAAGATATTGTGAATTGTGGCCGTTTTGCAACATGCTGAAACTGAAGTAAGAAATGGCTTATCGGTGCCGTAAGTGAAGAGTATTTTTTCTGTAAAAAGAATGCTGGAAAATTTTACCACTAAAGTATTCTTGAACTCAATGAAACATGTGTGTTAGATTGGAAAGATAAATAAATAAATTACAACTGTGTGTGTGTGTGTGTACGTACAGGTGGAGCAGTTTGCGGTCATCAGTGTGGAGTTGGCAACAATGAGGACACGTCCAGTCTGCCTCACCGGGTGGTCGTCGGACTTTGTCTCACTACTCCGGCCACCATACGAGGCCACTTCCCCGGCCAGGTGACACCCATGGCTAAGTAGCACCCGGGTGATACCCGGAGTTAAGTGTCATTCCCGGCCAAGGAACACCCCTCGGTTAAATAACATTACTTTGTATTGGGACACTTAACCAAATGACACCCTAGTCTCCATGCCATGTGATACCCTTGACCAAGTGACACCTTATTACCCAGGCAAGATGACACTCTCAGCTAAGTGACACCCCTGGCCAGGTGATACTCAAACAGGTGACGGACTCATCCAGATGAAACCTCAGGTCGGGTGACAGTCAGTTGATACGCCGGGCTCGATAACACCCTCGGCGAGTGATACCCTTGGCCAGGTGACACTCGACCAGGTGAGTCCTCCTACCTTAATGCTGCATGTTATTACTACTGGAGTGCCACTACGGTCAGAAGGTAGGCGAACCTTCGTCTGGTGTAGTTTCCACAAGCGTGTCATTGCGAGGTAGAGGTGAATGTCAGGCACTGTTAATTGTTCGTTCTGGCGTCGTTTCAGTGACCCAGGTCTTAAGAGTTATGCTTCCTCCTCCTGGGAAAAGTTATGAACATTTGATTACCTAATAATGGCGGTACATATAATTTGAAAACGGCTGCCGGAACAATTAACTTTAGTAAGCAATAGCTCATTTAACCCAGGTGTACCTGTATGAACTGGGTAATGAGAATGCAGGTGGTTTTATAAGTGGGTAGGTTCCCACGGCCTCCATCACCACTACCCTCACCACTCGTATACAAACATGTTAGATCGGCGTAAGGGTTTAAGACCGTACTCAGGGGGTTAAACATCGTACTCAAGGGGTTGTTAGTGTACTCAAGTGGTTAAATCATCGTATTCAAAGGGTTAAGGTATGATACATAAATAGTGGTCAAAATAACGCCCCAAATGCACATATGAGCCTCTAACATAACTTAATAACAACCCCATTATATGTAGTCCCTGTGGGGAGAGGGGAGTTAACGTCAGAAATACTTGATAATATGACACGGCTGGCGGGCGTTAGTGCCTCCTGTCCCCGCTGACCACAGTACAGTCTGGCCACAGGGCAGGTTGGCCACAGTGCAGGCTGGCCACAGGATAGGCTAACCAAAGTAACCTACCACTTCCTTTGCCTGAACCGATAATTACAGTCATGAATATAACACTGGTCCGAACCGTTATTACCACAGTGAAGAGAGAGAGAGAGAGAGAGAGAGACGCTGTTGGATGGATGGAAAGAGATAATTTTTATAAAACTAAGTAAACTCTCTCTCTCTCTCTCTCTCTCTCTCTCTCTCTCGTGTGTGTGTGTGTGTAGGTCGACATACACACAGAAACATGATCACATACCAGACACAACAGACCCACGCACATACACGCCCTCCAACACCCTCCCCTTCACTAGCCTGGGTTACCTCTCCCTAAGTAACGTTGCCTCAGAACATGTATTTTGTTATTCACGTTTATTGTATAACTTTGATCTGTGAACGTAAATTATGTTACATGACCTCGTAGTTAAAGTTTATTGTTGATCTAATGTATTGATTTTATTATTTTCGTTTCTGTATAGTTATGTTTGCTTCTTTCTTTTCTCTTTCCTTCCTTCCTTCTTTCTATTCTCCTTCTTTCCTTCCTTCTTTCTTTTCCCCTTCCTTTTCCTTTCTTTTCTCCTTCCTTTTTCCTTTCTTTTCCCTTTCCTTTTCCTTTCTTTTCTCCTTCCTTCCTTCTTTCTTTTCCCCTTCCTTTTCCCCTTCCTTTTTCCTTTCTTTTCTCCTTCCTTTTCCCTTCTTTTCTCCTTCCTTCCTTCCTTCCCTCCTTCTTCACCAAGGCCTATCTGCCGGTTCTGGTATCTTAATATGGTTACCGCTTTAAATATCTCGCATACCAAGATACCAGAAGTTCTCCCCCCTTAGTCTCGTCTCGTCCACCTCCAATGTTCTTTTAATTACTTCATAGATAAGGAACGTCTTGTTAAGGAGAGTTGTGGTTAGTTAATAGGAACGCTAAGAGGTGTGTTAATAAGACGTATTTGACATAGTAACAGATGATACCCTATAACCGAGTACGTCCCGATTACAAAAAAAACCGATATAAGAGCCGTCCCAATAAGGAGTCACTCAATAAGGCTGTAGGTAATTCCAGTAACTAAAGACAGTATAAGAGTCGTCCCAATAAAGAATGTCTTGAAAAAAGGCTATAGTTATGTTAGTTACACTGTCTCTACGACCCAATAGCCAAGAGTAGTCCCATTAAAAGAGCATCCCGGTGACAGTAGGGTGCCCCATAAACAGCACGCGTCCCCACTAAGGCGGGCTGAGGTGTGCCCAGGTGGTGGTCACACTCACCTGTCTCATCAGTAGTCACCAACACACGTACCTTGTTCTTTTGACTTGCCGTCCACCATACACCTCCCACCGCCTCTGTCTCTACTCTCCCTACACCTGTTGTCTCTGTCTACCGTCTGTCATTGTTTATTTACTGTTTCCCTGTTTATTGTGTATATATGACAAAATCCACTAATTGTCTCATGTTAATTTTTACTCCTTCTATTCGCCATTCTCTATCCTACTCTCTATTTCTTAATCCATCTCTAACGCCTTCCAGTTACCAACAATCTGTCTATTTATCATCCACAGCACTGTTATCCACCTACTAGTGTATCTTCTCATCTATCCCTTCATCCACCCGTTCGACCAAGGCGGCCATCCACGTCTCATAGTGCGCATCGTGTTCACTTTCCCTTCGGCCGCGGTTCTGGAGTTAGTATTTTTTTTCTCACTCCCCATAAGGCAGCCAGAAGCCGTATGGGCGGACTATAGCATTCTGAGAGTTGTTTTATGTATGGTCAAGACGGCAATGGCTTACACACATATACTGTAAACAATAGCCGTAGCTACACATCTGGCCCTTAACTCACAGACTAAGAAGGATCCCCAGTGATACAGTATCCCATAGGAGATATGTTGTTATTTCACAGTTGAGTCTGGATATGTATGTAAATTTTATGGTAATCGAAACGTCTGGATTGTATAATGGAGTGTGATCTGGCCAAAACATCTCCCTTGGGTGATGAGTGTGGTGTGTTGCCACTCAAGGGAGACATTTGTGTCAGTTTATCTTATTCGATGAGGTATTGAAACAGCAATGTGCCTTATGAAGTTTGAGATCACTGTTTTAATTCGTGGTTTTTTTTAAGTGTGTGTGTGTGGGGGGGGTGGGGGTCCTGGATCTATATTAAACAATCAAAACTCAACGCGACACGGGCAACAAATAAGACATCTTTCTATCTCACCTTCACCCATAAACTCGGCCTTGACTCCTACACTACTGAGGGTAAATATTGTCACTAAAGTCAATAATCTCAGAGGTAAACTCCCTTCTACAGCAGCGTGAGACACCTTCCCTGTTGTGGTAATATGGGAGTTGTTTGGAAACGTTCGCGGATGTGACTGAGTGTTGGTATATATTATGTTTAATGGTTAAGGTTGACGGGGGTGGCTATTGTACTCGGCTGGCAATTCATTGGTCTTGGCTTGGAAGTCTTATTGAATAGATAATGTGCGATAACCTGTGTGATTCAGTACATGAGGTATTACCATATCATCATCACTGACTGCCTCGTAAACACACAGATGTAAAGAGGTTCGTGGTTGTCCTCATCCGAATCTTGACTACAATTTGTGTCATGTGTAAAACAAATAACTGTCTGCACTGTAGCTCTTACGGAATAACTGGGGTAATGGGAGGAGGATAATTCGTAAATTGGAGAAATGTCATATTTTTGCAAGTGTTCTGTCTGTTTTGTAATATTTTTCCTATAAATCTACACCTGCAGGTAAATAGTCAACAAAACGCATATGTGTTACTGTAGTGGTAAGGAAACACCGGATCCCATTTTTAATGTTAACTTCCTGGCCTCTAGAACGAGCAGAACATGCAATTAACACCTAATGAGCCATCCTTCAACTGCATAATGTAGAATCTGTGCTATGACTCACAGAACACCATTTCACATAGTACATATAATTACTTCAGTACCTTCATGAACCACTAACTTACTTATATAAACCTTACCACGCCATTACTCACTCCACAAACATCCATTGACTACGAACTATCCACCATCGTCCTTCTTTAAACTATACTGCTTCGCCACCACTCCTCTCCCACACCCTGAATTTTAGACAGCGCAGGACTAACAATCGCATACCATTGCACGTTAGTAATTTCGTCTGTTTTCGTTAATTTCAATAATCAGTTGTAATTTAGTAAACACTTGGTGATAGAATGAACTATTAGAAGCAATATGGGATGATTTAATTGTTGGTTTCTTCTGTCATTAAAATATGTAAATTGTCCGTCTCTATTATTTGACTTTTTAAAGAACACTGTTGAGCGTTCACCTAGTATATATTTTTTTTTTACACAGGTAAGTTAATATGATTACATGTATAGCTAACACGATAACTTAGTTGTTGTTGGTAAAATATTCCCTTGTAGGTATTATCACATTACAACAAACAAAAACAAGCAATGTAAACAAATTTGAATGTAGTTATATGCTGTCATAAAGTCAACGGTCGTGTTAAGACTCCATAATGACAAGTGTGTTACCGCAACATTGCCGGCCGCTGCCCTGCTGACTGCCAATGTGTGTGCGTGTCTCCGTCCGTTCCTCTCTCCCCTTCTCCACACTCCCGTCACTGCAACGTGTTTACGAAATCCCTGGATGTTTGCTTTTACTGAGTCCCTTAAGGAAGTTACTCTCTCAAAGTATCGGTATATACTCTGTAATTTTCTGCACTTAACTGACCAGCAAGTAAGCCGACAAGTAGCAAGGATGATAATTACGTTTTCATGTCCGTTGTGACTTGAAATACTTGTACTTGTAGACGGCGTTGTCAAGAACTTCTCAGGGACGGTCATGATGCTTTCTTTATAATTTTATCTACCGTGACTATGAATACACTAACGTTCACAAACAATTACAAAGTACATACTGATGTTCTGTCCGTGTGTGACTCCTCAAGGGGACTCGTATAAACACAAACATCAAAGAATCTTGTAAACACTGTTGACACGTCGCAGCGTTGGCCCCACTGATCGTTAGTTGGTAGGCATTGTGTTCCCTTATAGGTACAGTTGCCAGCAAAAGTCCTCCCACAACTTGCTACACAGGGCTGTGGGAGAACTTTTGCTGGCAACTGTACCTATAATAATAATCCTATATGTAAATTCAATTGACTATATGCTTATTATACTCGAGGTTTTATACGTGAATGGCAGACAATGTCAAGTTTTAATATATTATTTTTTTTCTTCAGTATCGTCTTAGAATTGAGGTTCTTTTTGCAGTTATTCACATGCAGATAAGAAACACTGGAAAGACAGACAGACAAGTTTACTTTCTCTCGAGTACATTAACTTGTACCGGTTTGCTGTCAGTCAGGAATATAAGCTCGACAATTTCTTGCAGGGGTTTCTAGCGCTTGTGGTCACTCACCGTCCAAGATTATCCCTGTACAGTTGTTAAGTCTTGGTCCGTCTCTTGTAATGATACTCGAAGTGTAGTCAAGTCTGTAAACATCATCACCACAACTCACTATTAACACCACCGATAACAATACCGCTGATACCAAAACCATCACTATCACCAACACCATCCTGATCGCCAACACCAGCACTACTACCAACATCATCACTACCACCAACACCATCACTACCACCAACACCATCACTACCACCAACACCATCCCTACCACCAACACCATCACTACCACCAATACCATCCCTACCACCAACACCATCCCTACCACAATCTCCAACACTACTCAAACCATTACACACACACACACACACACACCCTGCTATCACGTCGTCAAACACCATCACCACACACACACACACACACACACGGCCATCAAGGTAGGCGGTAAGTGTCGCGGGTCTGGACTGTGTGAGCGAGTTAACAAAAACACCACCAGGGTCGGGCTGAGAGAGAGAGAGAGAGAGAGAGAGAGGGAGGACTCGACCACACGCCTCAGTCACTACCTCTGTCTCACTCAGTGTACTTCTCACCTGCTTCTTAATAACAGGTGTCACCACGCGCCGGGGAGGAAGTTTATTCCTAGTTTGGTGAAGAAAAAAATTATAAGGGTATAGTTGTAGATAATTTTACCCAAGTAAGTGTAGCAGTCGTGGTTGTATATTAATTTTTGGGGGGTAAATTTCGTGACCATTATCTGTTTCATAATGGTTGTGTAATGTACGGTAATGTTGCCACACTTTCACTCTACCATGATGCACTCTTAACTGTCCCCCAGCCACAGGCCTGAAAATTGGTTTTGATTGCCAGAAAATTGTGACAGAAAAACAGATGACTTACGACTTAGTGGAAGTTATGTGAGGAAAATTGTCAGAACTGTCTCAGAGCAGCAACATGTTTACAAGTCGTTAACGTGACAAATAGTGTGTATTAAAAAATGTGTGTTTATATTCTCGTGTTTGTGGTGAAGTTAGTCACGTGGTTTAGAAAGTGCAGCAGACGATTATAGAGTCAACAGGTGAGTTTATACTTTATTTTCATTTCACTCACGTAACATACATACTATATCTATACCAGCTTTAGCATTATACGATATGTATTAGCAATAATTATCCATGATTATATTATTATAATCCTAAGTTTTCATTTAAGGAACCGTAACTGAAATCAAGTTAGAATCTTATCATTTTAAAAGTTGATTCAGTTTCTCTCATCTATTTAATCCCCATTTTCTTTACGTATTTATAAGAAGATCCCGTATTTTTTTTTTTACTTAATATGAACCATCAATCATTCGACTTAACATGAGTCACTGTGTTCTGAGAATTAATAGAAAACAATAGCATTATTTTATGGTGAATGGCGTATGTGGTTGTCCTTATCAGTTGACAAAACAAGAAGCGGCTGACAGCATTGACCATGATAACAACTCCTCCCCACCATCTCACACTAACACAAGCTGATAATTCTGCATTCAGCTTAAAGGCTAATAAAGCTTTAGTTACAGGGTTCATTGAATTGATATCTGACAAATCAAGCTTTTATCTGTTTCAAGCTTAAATTAAAGTAATGGTAAAACAAGCCAAGCTTAAGAATCGTATTTTAGGCTTTAATAGTTTGATGTCTCGTAGTTAAGCTTCAGTCTAGCAGCTCAGATTGTTTCTCAGCATTTCAAGCGTGAAAGATTGATATTTATAGCTCACTTATATTTTATTTCAAGCTTAAAGAGGTTTGATTTATAGCAGCTACGATTTGTGTGTCAGAGGCTTAATATCAAATTTAAGCTTACATATATCTACCATTATCTTATAGTTTGGGTTATACCTCTATTTCAAGCTTAACCCTTTCGCTGCGTGTCACGCACTTGCCATTTTATTCTGGCTACCGCCAGACGATTTTATTTAGTTTAGGGTAACTTCCCGCAGCCAAAGGGTTAAGGAGGCATTTATCTTACACAACTGACTCATGAAGCCAAAACAGCACTGAATCATTCCTGTGACGTAAGCTGATATCTCCCACTATCTTCAGCTTATAAAGATAACCATCCCGCTGCCTCGGGTTTACGTTGTCGCGTCTCCCGTAAATCAAGAGTTAATACAGGATAAATCTTCTTTAACTCCGCGTCGTATTGGCTCGTTTCTCCCACAATAAGACTTTTGGGTGAATATAATGCCTCTTACCTCAGGGAATATCTGTCAGAGATTATTCCTTCTTCTGGAGGTTAGGTTGGGTTAGGTTTTTTTATATTTTGATTGAGACTTAACATGTAATACTAACACCAAAAAATTAACTTAACCTAACCTAACATTAGCACGTATATCACCTTACCTGTGAGTGATGTTTACATACTTACACAATGTATGAGTTACGTCTATGAGTGTCCACCTGACTTCTGTCCCTGAGAGGAGGTAGTGTATGAGTGTGAGAGAGAGAAGCCTGGAGAGCCTATCTAACACTGCCTATAGATAGTTGACGAGAGGCTAGAGGTCAAGACCATTCAGTTTTTCTTGTACACTAATTCAATATAGAATGAGTTGTGAAATATTTAGACATAAAGAAGAAGAGCAAATAGAGTGAATAAGAAGTTAAGATATAGACAGAAGAAAGAGATAGAGTTGTTGATAAATGTGAAATTTCCTCATCTTGATTGCTTATTCTAGACGTACGGGAGAGGTAGTCGACACGTTGGTGGGTCGGCCACACTGGATCCAGGTAGAATTCCTGGCATTATGCATCAGAATTACTAATGCCCTCAACCACAACACCAAACGCGCCACAGCTGCACACTACACCTGCCATAAGTAACTGAAAACAGAAATATCGTGGTATTTTAACTTCATAGGTGTCTTTCCGCTTGAAAAATACGAGTCTATCATCATTAGTAACCCTTTAGAATACTTAACATATATTCATGAATTATACATTCCGATGAGCTCAGGAGGGCAGCGACTTGAGACAGAGAAGGAAGCGTAGAGGATGAAGCGGGCAGTATAATTATCATAATGTTTCATCGCGTTCATTTAATTGATGGAACTTGAGTGTGTGAAGGTTTAGTGGTGTGTATCGGTGATGGCGGGGGGGAGGTTGATGTAGAAAATGTTAATGAAATTGATGTTATGGCAATCTTTGTTTTTACATTTGTAGATTAGAACCAGACACACATTTTCTCTCTCTCTCTCTCTCTCTCTCTCTCTCTCTCTCTCTCTCTCTCTCTCTCTCGTACGATTCACCTTTAGTACTGCTGTAGAGGAAACGTGACTCACTCAACACTACACAATGAGTCGCCTATCGCATTACAGGACTGGGTTATCTACGGTGTTAATGTTCCTGATTTTCATTTATTTTCAATCGTATATAGGAATTATAACTTAATATGGGATCTAGATATGTGAATTATTTACCTGTGTGTATTTGTAGTGTTAATTAAGGATGGTGGTAAGTGGTGGTTGGGATTGCAGTTTACAAACCTGTATGTTCACGCAGGGTGATTTATGGTGTGTGTGTGTGTGTGTGTGTGTGTGTGTGTGTGTGTGTGTGTGTACAGTACTCTCTTGACCTTACACTGCATATAAGGATTATGTACACATATTCGAGCACATTTGTTTTTGATTACACATGAATCTACATAACACACACACACACACACACACACTACATCCTTGACCACCGAAGGGTCAAGACGTACCTGGCGCTCCTCTCGGAGCAGCCAGGTCAACTGTTATGTTGGCCCATACCAACTCCCTCCCCTGAACCCTCCTCCCCACCGGAATATCAACAAGTTCACGCCAGAAGTTACTATTTCATTTAGGAAAGAAATGGAACCAGTGTTAAACAGAGGTGAACAGTGGTGAACAGTGCTTAAGTCAGTGAGAACAACTCAACAGTAACAGTGGTACCCAAGTTGACCTTTCACACAGTGAGGTCCCAGGTACCCAGTGATAACGGCCCGTGAGACCCAACTACCAGCGATGTGTTAATCCGTCTTCGATAGGAAGGCCTGGAACCACACCTCACTCATATAACACCATCTGTGAGGGAATTACTACACCACGTGAGGCCCCTCATAACACCATATGTGAAGGAGTTACTACACCACGTGAGGCCCCTCATAACACCATCTGTGAGGGAATTACTACACCACGTGAGGCCCCTCATAACACCATCTGTGAGGGAATTACTACACCATGAGGCCCTCATAACACACCATCTGTGAGGAATACACCACGTGAAACACCATCTGTGAGGGAATTACTACACCACGTGAGGCCCCTCATAACACCATCTGTGAGGGAATTACTACACCACGTGAGGCCCCCTCATAACACCATCTGTGAGGGAATTACTACACCACGTGAGGTCCCTCATAACACCATCTGTGAGGGAATTACTACACCACGTGAGGCCCTCATAACACCATCTGTGAGGGAACTACTACACCACGTGAGGTCCCTCCTAACACCATCTGGGAGGCAGTTACTACACTACGTTTTTGCTGTTCAACACCTACATTAATCTGTATGTTCACTGTATGTTCCTTTACCTTTCTCTAATGAAGGCTTTTGTTAAACCACCAATGTATGTAATAAGTCATTTATGCCCAATGTATATTTTCAGCCTTCGGGCTGCAGAACTTTTTCAATAAACCGTTAATTATTATTATTATTATTACACACACACACACACAGTCTCTCCTATCTGATAGACCCAGTTGTAGGAGTTCCATAAACATGCAATACTTAAGTCAGCCACACCCCAACACCTCCCTCCTTCTTTTAACAACCAGATCATCTTTCAAAGTCAAGTATATAAATATTTTAAAAGGTGTGACTATTTTTCAAGGTGAATAAAATGAATTTGTTTGTACTATTAGAAAAAAATTGCATATGGTATTTTTTTAAGACCTATAATAACTTTTGTAAACCATTATGTACGTTTACCGATTGTATTGTTATTATTATTGTTGTTATTGTTGTTGTTACTAGTCTACAATAATTGAAGTCTTAATGCATGTACTGTACGCTGAACCACACACACAACGCATCACTAATTAAAAGTTAAGAAAGATGCATCTCTCTGCGTCTTGGAACTTACAGTACCGTACTCTTTGCTAGACTAGTATCTTGCCAAGAGGGTGCGGTAACCCACTAGCTGCTGCTGAATGTTTAAATGTCAGTGTGTGTGTGTGTGTGTGTGTGTGTGTGTGTGTGTGTGTGTGTGTGTGTGCGTGTGTACGTTAGAATTATAAAAAAATTCCACATATTACAGTGATAAAGTTGTTTCTAATTTCCATAATAATATTTGTGTTTGTTACAGGAGATAAAATACGGTAGTTAGTGTGTTAATTTTTTTTTGGGGGGGTTGTATTATGTTAAATTATTCATAAATGATCTTAACCTATTCCCTACACAAGGTTAATTATCCTTATTAACAAACATTCCCAACAAATAGATATGCTAATTAGAGTAACAATTTATCTCGATATTTTAACACTGGACACATCTAGCTGTAGTGAAGAGCTTTACAAACTAACACAAGATCCAAAGAAGATATTTAAAGCCTGTAGCTCTTAACAGTTGGCCAAGAGTCAAGAAAAACCAGACTAGTTTATATAAAATCGTAAGTCCACATGCTATAAACCTTCAAGATAATAGGGTTGTGTTGTTGTTGTTGAGTGGAGGGTGACACACACACACACACACACACACACACACACAACACACACATCCATCAACCTTATTGAGACACACACACACACACACTCTCTCTTACTGGCGCATGTCACCCGTCTGTCTTGATCACCTCGCCTGTAGGATTAACTCCACCATCCTTCGTCAGGTTGGGATATACAAACCAGTTCAGATGTTTTAAGTAGTTCTTTCTAAACTGTAAAATTATAACTATTTTATTTTATATTTATTTGACTATATTAAAGATTTGACTTATAACTATATATAAATTGAGTAGATTATCTCAACCTAACAAGATTTTTGAGTTATAACCTTAGATTATTTAACAACTACGTGTGCATATATAACATCATTTATATAAAAGTAATGTACAATATTTTAAAAAAAATCAAGGTTTTTTAGTTGAAGAAAATATAAATGACTGACAGAGACTTACAGTATAGTAGTAAAAAAAACAAGTTACGCCACACGCTCTATGTCCTAAACCAGTTTACAATAACTAGGTTCTTCTGAAGCATTAGGGTTACGTAGTAATCTGGAGATAAGCCCAAATGTTGTCCTCTAAAATATGAATGCCTAACTTATATACATTTTCCTCGCGTTTAGAATCATCTTATTTTACTATCTAACCAAAAATTTGTCCATTAAATTGATGGATTTTTTTTTATTTTAGATATGGTTCAAAAAGTGTTGTTAGAACGTGTATATTACTGTCTTTAAAAAACTATGGTCCTTAAGCGCTTATTCTAGTTCAGTAACTAGTCTAAATACACAAGTGTAGGTTAGAATTAAGAGGGTAATACACCGTACTGTCTCTAGTTTGTGGGCACAACATAAAAAAATACAGTTAATAGTTAATGAAGTATTAAGTCTAGTTTTGTAATAATTCTTTCTCCACTTAAGAGTTATGTAATATTTTGAAGTGAACTTGGAGTCAATCTTACACAGCCACATTGTCTTGTTAAGTGGTAAGTGTTCAGGATAATGTTTAATCTCATAAATTACTGTATTTATTATTATCCTCACGAGATGTTGAACACTTACAAACATACAGTATTGAATTACAGTATGTCCATTATTATTATTGGGTGCGTATGTTTATTCATTTATGAGTGTGCACGCGCGTGTCTCTGAGTGCAGTTCAACAATGTAAATTCTAAAGCACACTAACCTGTTTTGTTGTACATTGCATCAGAGTGTAAAAATAGCAATGTGTGTGTGTGTGTGTGTGTGTGTGTGTGTGTGTGTGTGTGTGTGTGTGAGTCAATGTTTAAAATACCTCCTGGTTAGTGAGTAACCCAGCGTGGGCCGCTGTCCTGACACTGGTCTGGTACCTCCACACAACATTCCCTCTCCACGTCCACTCACCCTTACCCTCCACACAACATTCCCTCTCCACGTCCACTCACCCTTACCCTCCACACAACATTCCCTCTCCACGTCCACTCACCCTTACCCTCCACACAACATTCCCTCTCCACGCCCACTCACCCTTACCCTCCACACAACATTCCCTCTCCACGCCCACTCACCTTTATGTATACTGGGACGGTGGGACATTTGCACAACTTTCCATCTCCACGCCCACTTTCTGCTGTGTGGTATACTGTACTAGGAATACCACACACCACTCTCTCTCCACGCCCACTCACCCCCTATCCTCTGTCCGCAGGTTCATGTTAAGTCCGTTATCTCACATCCTGACCCAAATTCTTGTTATTGCAAACTTTGGTCGCGCACGTTGTAACCACATTTTTTTTCCAGTAATAATAAAAACCATTATTGTAACCTAACTCCGTTTCTTTACTACTACTACTACTACACTACCATCATTGCTGCTATAACATTTAAAACAAAGTTATCCGCTTGGCAATAACAAAAATGCGTTTGAGACTTAATTAAGCCTTGAACTCTATTATGTTATCACCACCACCACCAAAATGTATATAATTAATTGCTATTATATGCTTATTATTATCACAACTATTATCACCGAAACCAAAACACTACAGAATTATGTACCTTGAGTGCTGTTGCCTCTCCCTGACCACTGCTCCTGCTACACACTCCTCCACCTCCTTCGTCATCACCTGCGGCAGATAAGAACGCGACTTGGATGGTTACAGCGGTTGGGGCTGGCTGAATGGTACTGGTCCTTCTGCAGTAGTGTGAAGGATACAGATTTTGAAGTCTCATACTTAAGCTGGGTAAACTTGGCAAATATTACTTCATACAACGTGGGATTGATTGCCTAAAGTGTGTAGCTGAAATAAACACGCGAGGAATTGTTTTTATTTGTAGTGCAAGAAACCCATTAGTTGTGACTTTTGATGTTATTACTCTAGCTTTGGTCTTTATCCCACTTGTAATGAATTATCCTTTAACAGTAAATTTCTTTGTGGGGGGAAAAAGACAGTACTGTGATTGTAAACTATTCGGTCAGTTGTGATGGAGAAGTGGACTGTTTAAATGTTGTAGTAAAATGGAAAAAATATCATATTAAATTCAGAGTTCAACATCAATGCTCAGTTTGTTTCAATATTTAATGAGGACAAACGATGAGTAGATTCAGAAATAAATCCTAAAAAAGAATCCTCGCGAAATAAAATCTACGAGAGGCAGTCTTTGACACTAGTTACAGTGATTGTTTATTCAAAGCTTTTCAATAAATACAATAATAAGTACAAAACATTACAGTTAGAGGCAAGATGGTGTATGGATGCAGTTGTGGACGCCTCAGAACACAGATACTGTACCCCGTTACGTCAATATTTATCCCCGTCTGCATCATCCAGCAGACACTGATGGGAACGATAATAACTCTTGATGACAAACTGCAAATAGGTGATTAGGGTATCACCGAGGTGGCCACCTCTGGCCATAAACTCGTATGTTTATGTACTGTACAGTATATCAACTGGCCCTAAACCGGTTCTGTCTCTCTTGATATTTAAAGCATAACCAACATTTTAAATTATCACTCGAACTTTTATTTATGCTACATCCACTTATTTGTATTATTGTTCTAGTTACCTTCAACATCTTAATGTTATTCACTTTTAGTAACGAGTCTCGATATTTACCTATATTGTATTGGTAAACTGGAACTTACTAAAAATTATCGATAATACAATTATATTTATTTAAATTTTATATCTACAAATATGTTCATCCATAAGCTTGGTGCCACATGTTAACGTAACCTTACCTATTTTAGTGTTGTGAAGCCGCGCGTGAGGCAAGTGACTCTTAGTGTGAGAGAAGTAACCTGTCGCTGCACTGCGGTGTGAGCGAGCGGGCACCCAGGACCTGCAGTGTGAAGTTGGCGATAGTTCCTACAGTGTAAAGTGCAAGAGAACAGAAAATCTATTTGAATATTACTGAAAGTTATCCTTAAACTTGTTGTGAAAGATCAGGAGAGTCAGAAAAGTGCCCATTGTGGTAATAAGTGCCTAGAAAACCCAGTAAGTCTTATAGTGCTGAAGTGAGGGCATGGAGAGTCTCGTCTTACCAGAGTCCCACATTATCCTGCTACAGTGAGGACGTAACCTGTAGCTGTATGGTAGTGAAAGTACCACCAGATTACCCGTAATTGTGAGAATGAGTGTTAGTCTTCAGTGTCATATGGAGAAAGTTAGTGCTCAGGCAAACCACGCCCGTATAATCTAGTGAAGTGTTAAGTGCCATAGTGTTATAGTGGAGGTGTTGAACTAGAGCAAGAGGAATGTACCGAAGGCGTAGCAGTAGTGGGGGAGGCTCCGTGTTGGATTATGACCCCCTGGAAGAGGAACAACGCAGAGAGATTAAACCTGGCGACCCTGACCCCTACGCACAGAGGATCCACGAAGTTAAAGGTCAGTGTCTAAAATATGTTCTTTGTTACTCAACTGTTAGTCACTGGTGGTAAAGAAAATGTGATATAGGTTGATTGTAACTGGTGTTCTCGGGATTATTTATTATAGGAAAAAAATCCTCTTGATTGACCATAGGATACCCCTCTCCCCCCTCGTATTATTCTGATGGGTCCCCAAAACTGTCAGTAGGCTGGAAGTCACCTCGATACTGCCAAGCTGGGAAAGTTGGATATAAAAAAAAAAATTTATTCTCTCAAGTTATCTCCTCACCATAAATTATTCTTATAACTACCATTTACTAGGTCTAGTCTAGTTACTGATGACTTAGTTTCAATACTGTTTATCATTCCGTACTTTTGTAGATAGAAATTTTGGGTGTAAATTGGTATGTCATGCACATAAACGTTTATTTTACTAAGTTGTAATAAACTGATCAATCACCATAAAGCCAAAGGTCGGTTCCTGGGCTTATATTTTAGGTGTGAGTTAAAGGCTAATCGCTGAACCAGTTTTTAATGTTTAGGTTCAAGGTGAGTGTCTCGACCTGTGTCTTAGTCAGTTCTTATCAGTTAGTAAAACCACTTAACCTTTTTTACCTATTGGCTACTCAACCTAGAGGTGGCCATTCAGTTAATAGCTTTTGTAACACATGTGTGAAAATGACCTTAATATGATGCAGTACTACGATGATATATTATAGTCGCTATATAGTTTGTACAAAATATTAACATGTCACCGCTAAAGCATTCGAAATGTTATTCTCAACTGTGTTCATAGAAAACTTGATATCATTCTGCGTAGACTAAACTATCCTCGCTTCATCTTCACGTGGTATATTTTGAATACTTATTTCAATACTCATAGTACACAACATCAGTATTTAGCGAATTTGTCATTATAGGTTTGGGCTTTTATCATTATACTTATCTGGATAAGTTAGATTATGCAAATGTGTGGGGAAAGGTCTCCAATATGCGGTATTACTTGGGATGTTTTACCTTATTTTTTCCCTTATTTATTTAATGGTCACCCAGACTAGAGAAAAGAAGGCCAGTGGTCTGTGTAGGTCCCATTTATTGTTCTTGATAATCTTGTCAAGGACTATTTTGGAGCCCAGACTGCCCTGGATTCCACAGATTGAACTGGTAACTATAGGTCTACCGCCCTCTGTGTGAAGAAGTAATTCCTGCATGGTATCCTGGCGAGCTTGTAGTTGTGTCCTCTCGTGTTGGTAGTGCATGAAATCACGAAGAAAAAAATACTGGGTTCGTGTTTTCTATCCCCTTCAAGGTTTTGGTTGGGTCTATGAGGTCCGCCATGTTGTGTCTCTCTGAAGAGCTGTTCGCTTCGTCAGCTGTTGGAAATTATTTAGTCCCGTTGTCTCTGATTTCTTCATAAACAGAGGAGACTGCTTATTAATGTGAGCATTCTGATATTGTCTTAAGTTCACACTCGTGTTCACCCCTCTCTCGGATTGTATTATGATAGTGCGAGTTGGCCAGTGACTTAAAAAAATACTGCTAATAGTTACTGTGCAGGTATGCAGCTAGATCAACCATGTGTTTATCTTGTCGTCCCTCGAAGGTCAGCACGTTTTGAAACTCGTCCTCTGCTCAGGTAAGCTGGTCCAACTTTTATAGAATGCGCATCATGTCTCAGGTTGTGATCATTGTTAGTATCGATTCGACGTAACTGATCATTTAAAAAGGTGACCTCGGATAGTGCCGTTGTGTTCTTAATCCTGGTCGTGCTGCCTCAAGGTGTAATTCTTGCACCATCTTAAATGTTTGGAGCACAATATATTCTTCGACGCACCTTCAATGGGACCTTCTGTTTTCTTAATTGGGTTTCGTTGATCAAGTTCTTGTTTTCATCTATTACTGTGCTTCAACAGCTTTAGTCTTAAAGTACTTGTAACTTAAGGCAGTTTATACCCAGGTCAGTAACTGTTATAATCAGGTACCAGAATTTCCTGCATGTCACTGGATATTTTTTTTCTTGGTTGTCTTTTGTGTTGAATAAACGCCAGGCCTTGTACAGTCATCTGGATTTTTCTATAAGTAATTAATGGTTGCCTTTACTCACCTAGTTTCATGTTAAAATAATAATATACAGAGTTATACAGCCAGTTACCAGCTGTTTAATTTGTAATGCCTTTTGCAGAAATATATAATCAAATCATATCATATAGCTAGTAAATAATCTCGTTTTGTTTCATCAGTCTGTGGAAAAGAGAGAATGGTTGATAGCCTTTTAAGTAAATCCAGAAAGGAGGAAAATTAAACCAGATGCTTTTGGGGAAATTTACACCAACAATAATGGTACTCGAAATGCAACAGTAGACTAGCGTTCCTTAACCTTACTTGGCAGTTGTTTAAACGAAACGAATATCCTTAAGTATTAAAGGACTTTTATGACAAAGGATAGAATGGTTGATTATTTCACGTGGTTTAAATAAGGAAATGGGTGGTTGTACAAACAAGACCGTCACTGACCTCTGCTACCTTAATATGGGGTCATATGGGCAAGTTTTCTTGACTAGTACATAACATTGACCCTGTCTGCATACCGCACCCTGTCGATATACTAAAATGTTATTACACACTTACAAATATTTGCTCTCACGTCCAAGTCCATGTAATAAGGGTTGACGTATACTTGGGGAGTCCTATAGGTCTTAGAGTACAACCTTCCCTGACGTGGAGACCCTGACAGTGTAGACAGGAACACACGTATGCTGTGAATAGGGAAGGACCGCCCGTTAACTGGTGGTAATGGTCCCTTATCCCCTCTACATGGCCGCCCACATAAACATACCACATGATGATGACCCACAACCCCTTACACTAAAAGACGAGGCCATAGAGTCGATGATCTCATTTAAGGAACGGAATAATATAAGCCTTATGTGTGTGAGGTTGTAACGTAGTCTTATCACGAGCTGGTAAACATCGACGGTTTAGATTTACTTTATAATGTGAGGAAGAATTTTTGTAATAGTAAGGTTGAGAACATTTTATCCTTCAGGGGTGTTTCTTCCTATATGTTTACCGAGTGCAGTAGTGTATTTGAATTATATTTATAAGCTTATACAGTAATAAGTATGAAATTAATACGAATTGACATTGTATACTTTTTCTCTCTCTTTTGGTGTAGCTATGACTTAATCCTCTCTCAAGCCTTTCAGATGGCCATTTAGTATTTATCTCTTCGCTTCTTCCCCTCTTTTATTTCTTTAGTTGTGTCACTCGTTAAATACCAACTGTATCTGTCACACGATCTTGGTCCTGGCTACTGAGCGCTACTGTAGACACAACGACGAAGGGGGGAGGAGGGGTGTAGCTCAGGTCTTGGTCATAATACTGTCCTCGTCAGGTGCTAATATTTCACCACTGGGACAAGTTGACTGGGGTTGAAATTGTCTTACTAATATGTTTGTACGTTTAGGCTAAGTACATTTGAGTTAGAATATTGAACACGATGTGATATGATAATTTAATTGGACTGAAAGACTTTACACGAGGTTTTACATTGAATGAATTGTTTGAGTAATGAATGCATTGAATTGTTGTACACGATGAATGGGTTAAAATATTGTGCACGAGGTTATAGAGGATAAATAATGAAGGAGTTAATATAATTTATGTTAGAAACAGACTACTGAAGGAGGTGTGGGTGGGCGGTGGCTGGAGGAGGGAAGGAGGCCTGGGGATGAGGAGGGCGAGATAGTAAGGCGGTGTGTCGTGGCGCCGAAATAGTTCGTAGCAGCACCATCACCAGCAAGTGTCGAGCCTGCAATGGTTACTGTGGTGTCTCTGGGTGCCCTCATGCGGCACTGAACAGTGATCCAACAATGTACACTCCATTGCAGCACTGTCGATGCAATGCAGCACTATACAATGTGGCGGAGCACTGTACGCTGGCGTAGCATTATACAATGAAGGACAGCATCGTGCAGCCCCTTGCAGTATTTTTCAATGTAAAGCAATTATACAATCTGAGCCTGTCGTAGCTTATTACAATGTAGTGTAACACAGCGTGGTGCAGCATGGTACTGTGTGGCTTATTCTGTTGCTACATATTATAATGTGGTGCAACATAGTATAACTTGGCACAACATTATATAACGGTTCATTGTACATTATGGTACAATATGTCAATATTGTGCAGCTGTAATACAATATGGCACCTTCATTGTACAACTGAGCAGGCTTCATTCATAAAGTTTAGTTCAACATAGTGTTATGCTGTACCAGTAGTTATGTGCTGTACATGACATTAAAACTACTATGCAGATGCAGTTAGATGATGATGTTGATGATGATGATGATGATGATGATGATGATGATGATGATGATGATGATACTTAATGCACACCAAACTCACCCTCGCAGCAGGAACATCAGGACACTTTTCTATGCAGGCTTACCAACCCTTCCGTTATAAAAAAAAATACCTGACTTTCAACATGTCGTCAGGCTCTTTCATCTCGTGTTCTGTGTCATGGCGAACTAAGAGCAGACCTGGAGCTCTTATCTCCCCCTCTACCCAGGCCTTTCATCCTACATGTGGTGATGAATGGTTCAAAAGTCGTGGCTATTTTACCGTGAGTAGTAACAGTGCTGAAGGGAATGTTTGGAGCTCAGTTGTAACAGGTGATTTGTGGTGTAGTGAAAAAATAACGCGAATCTGGATAATGTTTAGGGGAATCGTGTTATTAGTGAACCATAGTGCAGGTTTTTTTTATGTTGAGTGATGGTTTAGAAATCTGTAGTGTGAACCGGAATTAATTAATATGCCGTGTTGTAATGATGGGTTCTGGTGATGCAATTTTCTGAACCGAGATTCAATTTTTTGTGAACCGTGGTACAGTATCGTTTTCAGAGGTTCCAATTTGTGAACTTTCATGCAACGCAGAGAACCGGGAAACATCGTAAGAAAACGGGGAAGTATTCTAGACTAGAGAACCGGTGAAAACAAGAAAACCCGGAAATTAACGCAATAACTGAGATTTCTTGTACTATTCGACTTCGAGGAAATACGTCACATTCCCATTGCTTTGTCTCTTGTGTGTGTTTCCGCTTTTTTTAGTCGTAGTATTTAAAAAAAAAATTAACCCTCGCGTCTTAAGAAAACATCAAGAATAAAATCTTAGCAATTTCTACCATTCGCATCGATTTTTATGTTTCTATTTTCTAGGGTTTTAAAATTGAGAAATATTTGGGGTAAAAATCACGCAAGATCCTCCTAAGTCAGTGAGTGTGTGAACAGACTCAACATCAAAGGCGTGAAATTAAGGAGTGCGTAGTTTATGTCAGACGTTTGGTAAATGCAAGTTAGTTTCGACGTGCCTTTGTGCATTTCTGAGACAGTACAGTAGTTAGAGATACCATACCATACCATACCATACCATACAAAGATGAATAATCGACTTTTTTACTTTATTTTATTTTCATTTTTTTTTCTGTCGTGGTGTGAGCACATGGCAACAATTACACTGTTTTTGTCGTTATCTTTAGTTGTGTTGTGTGTTCTCTGAAATAATAATAATAATAATAATAATAATAATAATAATAATAATAATAATAATAATAATAATAATAAAAATACTAATAACAATCAAACATTAATGTTACTGTTATTATTATCAATAGTGTTATAAGCAGTGATAAAAAAAAAGTTAAAACAGACTATCGTAAAGTTACATAAATCGAGGTCATAAATCACTGGCCTGGATATCGTGAGAACTAGACGTAAACAGCTATTGCAAAACTCCGCCACGTGTCACTTTACAAACACTTGCAAGGAACAAAAAATGAAAGGCGGCAGTGTTTTATCGTGTGTAGAGTGCCAAGGGGAAGAGAGTGCCAGCTTACAGGCACTTGCCAACTCCTCAAAGCAACAGTGTGGGGCGTCACTTCTTGTCATGGCATCACAACATCTGATTCTCAAGATTTGTTACGTTGCATCCCTCCTCTTCCCCCTCTTCCTCTTCCTACTCTTGCTCTTCCTCTTCCTCATCCTCTTCTTTCACCTCCTCTTCTATCTCTTCTTCCTCCTCACACCCTCCCTTTAACGAAATAAGAGAGCACATTCGAGTTACTTAAGCTCTAGCACGTGGAAAGCTGTCAAATTGGCGTCGGAGCTGCATGCACAGACTCGAGCGTAACGAAATAAGTTGTAAAGGGTTTATGTCATCGTACTCAAGGATTTATGTCATCGTACTCAAGGTTTATGTCATCGTACTCAAGGATTTATGTCATCGTACTCAAGGTTTATGTCATCGTGCTCAAGGATTTATGTCATCGTACTCGAGGTTTATGTCATCGTACTCAAAGGTTTATGTCATCGTACTCAAGGATTTATGTCATCGTACTCAAGGATTTATGTCATCGTACTCAAGGATTTATGTCATCGTACTCAAGGATTTATGTCATCGTACTCAAGGGTTTATGTCATCGTACTTAAGGGCTTAAGTTAATATTAAGACGTCTAATGTTTATTTTTCACTGCCAATCGTTTCATCGTAAGTGGCTGGGAGAATACGGTCGGTCTTGTCATGGTAACACACCCGCTAATTCTGTATAGCTAATTCAGACACTAAAATTTTTGTTCTGGTTGTGTTTTCATTACTCGTGGTGTCGGGTTCATCACTGCGTCTGATAGTGGAGTGTTCAATGAGTTGTTCTTGGTTAGTATACAGCCTTGGTAACGTGAGAGTTGTTTATATATATATATATCTCTCTCTCTCTCTCTCTCTCTCTCTCTCTCTCTCTCACACGTTCGTCATTATCTTGTTCCTAGTTATCGTCTTCTTCCTCTTTGATATTTCTTCTCTATTTTTTTTATATCCAGGTTTTCTGTTTTATCTCTATTCCGTTTTCTTTTCCTTTCCTCTTCGTTCTCCCTTCTTAATTTGACATCCATGTCCCCCTCTCATTCTCCTCCTCCTTTTCTTACTTTAACTCCTTCACTCTCTCAGATTTCCTCCTTCTTTCCTTCCCCTCTTCTCCTTCCCCCCTCTTCTAGTCTCCCCCCTTCTCTCCTCCACTTCTTCCTCAGCGTCAACCAAGGGGAAGGGAGGGAAGGAGGGCTTCTCTCTTCGTTGGTTGTATACCCAACAGTGTTCGCCTAACACTCTCACACACAAACACACAGCATGACACGATAAACACACCCACACACCCACACAACATGTATTTCTGAGCCTCGGTGGTGGTATAGTGACAACAGCAGTAGTCGTAGCTGTATTTTTAACACCAACATCAATAACAATTAGTAGTGTCAACAACAGAGTCAACAACAAACACGCCCTTGGTAACAACAGTAGCAACAACCACTACCACCACTGTCAACACCAACACAAGGGAGAAAAAAAAAATATATATATATAAACCAGAAAAGGCTTCTTACCCCCTAGAGCGGCACGACAATTTCTACAGGGTGTCTGGCAGCAAATGATTCCTCGGTATGATATAACCTGCACACCGCGCCCCGTCATCATATATACACACACCCACACTGTCTCTTGGCCTTCCACCCTCAAACAAACACACCCACGTACGCATAATATACGCACAAGTATTAATATATACCCCACTTGGACACACAGCGCCTACGAATATACAGTGAGGTGCCAACATTTACAACCGGTTAGAATCACAAACAAGCAATATCAAACACAAAAATATGAATTGCTTTAGTCTGCACACACACACACACACACACACACACACACACTCACTATTGCAGCACAGAACAATAACACACACACACACACACACACACAGAAAACATTATATTCAGACACGTAATTGTACACAAACATAAATGCATACAGAAAAACACTCACTTCACAAAGATTCTGGTCAGCTATCTACTCCTGAAGGTTGGGTCTTGTCGCCTCCCTATGTTATATTGCAGTACCATTATACCATTTGGTCACCATATACGTAGCGGATTATCTTGGACCATCAGTCTATGTACCGTTCCGTTGGCAGATACAACAGGACGTTATTATTCATGTAGGGCTTCTACCAACCACTACTACCTTCTCCCTCCGTACTCTCTCTCTCTCCCCTCCTCCCTCCTCCCTCCTCCCTCCTCCTCCTCCTCCTCCTCCTCCCTCCTCCCTCCTCCCTCCTCCCTCCTCCTCCTCCACTCCCTCTGCACTCTCCCCCTTCCCCTCCCTACATCTGATGTCCCTCTGACAGCCAGCCAGGACAACCGACCTATGCAGCGCTCCATCACACACACACACACACACACACACGCAGCTGACACTTGGCAAGGCAGGGTGAGAGAGAGAGAGAGAGAGAGAGAGAGAGAGAACACGTCATTACCTATTCTTCTCACAATGTATGAATCATCTCACAGCAGATCATGAGAACCAGCAGATTAGATTAGGATATGAGAATGCTTTTATGGTGTAGCTGGTCACCCCACAGCCTTAATGTCGCCTTCATCACTCATATATGCAGTAGGAGGCGACCATGGAGAGCACCCAGTCATGTCTTCTGCTGCTGCTGCTACTACCGACTGCCACCCTCTCTGCTTGACAACCTCCCTCAACCACCCTCTCTCCCTTCTAACACTTTAACCTCTCTGCCAACTTCACCTCAGTCACTCTCCCTGACTACCAACCACACCTGTCGTCACCCTCCTTCCCAACAAAGTTCACCCATCACCATCACCCGTCATGCACAGGGTCTTGAGTGCTGTCACAACACCAAGTAAAAAAAATTAACACGATGACATTGTTAAATTACCTTCACTCTTATTACACATGAATGGTAGTAACTTAACAATCATTATCTGATAACTGAAGACCTGTTTCTCTGGTGTAATCATTAACTATTGCAACTAAATTTCATTTTATTGAGTCAAATTCCCCCACCTAACCTAACCTAACCCAACAACTGGAGGTTCTTGCCAGAGTAAATAAACAGAGGTGGCAATAAGCTCTTAGACAACATCCACGCCCTTGTTTTTGTATAATCGACTGAACAATTGGCTGGCGCCCTTACCTACCTGTTTCTCAACACACCTAGGTAGCCCCATCACACACACACACACACACACCTGACTACTCTCTGTCAACAGGCACCTCACCAGCCCTGTCCCACTTAAACACCTGATTCTCTCAACAGACGGCCACATCACACACACCTGACGAGCCACACCACAAACCTGACCAGCCACATCACACACACCTGACCAGTCACATCACACACCTGACCAGCCACATCACACACCTGACCAGCCACACCACACATCTGACCAGCCACATCACACACCTGACCAGCCACATCACACACCTGACCAGCCACACCACACACCTGACCAGCCACATCTCAAGACTAAGTAGCGTTCACACATCTTATCACGCATCTTGTTTTAAAGCCAAGAGGAATTACTGACCTAATTCGGTTCCCTATTACTCCTCTACTTGAGAAAGATTCACAAAGAGGCTACGTCAGCAGGGTCTCCTAACTGGTGTCCAGAGAACGTATCTAGTTAAGGTGGAGTTTCTATGTAATGTTAGTCAACCAGTTAAGTGCGTTCTTATATCTCCTCTTCTCTCTCTCTCTCTCTCTCTCTCTCTCTCTCTCTCTCTCTCTCTCTCTCTCTCTCTCTCTCAGTGACATTTCCTGAGTTCTCTCCACCTCCCCTCTCACTGAATTTCCTCCCGCTTTCCTCCTTCTCATTTTCCTATTCCCCTCCCCTCCCCCCACTCCTCTCCTCCACTCCTCTCCCCCACCCCTCCCCTCATTTCCCCTCCCTCTGTAGCAGGAGACTGAGGGTCGTGAAATGGAGCTGTGCTGCAACCACACACACACACACACACACACACACACACACACACACACACACACACACAGAGAGAGAGAGAGAGAGAGAGAGAGAGAGAGAGAGAGAGAGAGAGAGAGACAGAGAGAGACAGAGAGAGAGACAGAGAGAGAGAGAGAGAGACATCTAAGACAAGAAGAAAAAATTGGCTACAATTGTCAAGGCGGAAAAAAGGATGAGGGGGGAGAGAGAGAAGACTTGCAGAGGGCCGAGCAAGGTGAACCCTACCCTATGCGTGCAGTGATATTAAATTGTTTTCTATACAGTGATACAGCAGCTATTTGTTTACAGTGATAATGAAGAAAAAATCATTCCCCATGATTTTTTGCAGGATTGGAGGGTTTTGAGACAATTATATAAAAAATAGTTGAGAAAATCAAAAGTTACACCTACAGAAACTTTATGGTACAATTCTCTATAACTAGGAACCAACTATTATTTTACGTCATTGCGTCAAGAGATGTGCTGGGGGAGGGTGTAGGTGTTGGGGAGATGATGAAATATTGTAAACCGATTATAGAAAGACGGGAAACAACTGAAGGCCATCTATGAAGGGGTAGGTGAAGGGAAAATGGTCAGGTGCAGTGTTAATCTCTCTATCTCTCTGTAAATTATAAAACTCTTTCCCTACTGCGTCTTGTATTCGGCTCTTCCCCTAACGAGTCATGAAGCCAATGAAACACTCTCAATTTTACTCATTTGTTGAAAGACGATAACCATGATCAAGGGGGTGATGTGTCTGTTATCATGTATACGAGGACTTCAGACTTGATGATTAGTGGTGAGGAATACGTCGAGGTGATGATGCTTCGTCTCCTCCTGAAGGTTGGGAGTGAGTGTCAGTTCTTGGATTAGTTTTACAATGTCAGGAAATATGGATGACGTCTCTGGTCTGTCTCCTAAGCTGTATATATGAGTCTGAATAGGAATACTTAAGTTATTGATACAGGAAATAGACTTGCCAATATAATAGGCATGAATATGTGTCGATTTGAGAGAGAGAGAGAGAGAACTGGAGAGAGAGAACCAGAGAAAAAGAAAAACAATTTAATCATGGCTTTACCAAACTTGAACTTGGGTTAGGACCAGGATATGTGGTTGTAGAGACGGTGGATAGTGAAGTGGAGTGGTGTTGGTGTTTGTTGCCTAGATTACAAGACTCCAGTACAGGGGAGAATGAAGAGGCTGAAGGGAAGAGAGTTGTGTAGCGTGACGGAGGGCGAACCAAAGTGTAGTAAGATTCTTGTAGTTATGTTCCCCCTCCTCACCCTCGTCCTGGGAGTTGGAGATTCAAGACTTAATATTAACCTAACTTAACCCAACCCAACATAACTTAACCCAACCCAACCCAACCCAACCCAACCCAACCCAACCCAACCCAACCCAACCCAACCCAACCCAACCCAACCTACAAAACAATTACAAAATATATGACTAATTACTGTACAAATGTCCACACTCAAAATATATAATACATACGTGGAAATTTAACCTCGACACACACAGATGAATTAAAAAACACACATATAAAACAGATATATAATACTAACAGTTTTAACGAGCGTAATAGTTGCCTCTGTTATATGTATATGTATATTTTATCCTTATATGTATATAATTTAACCTTAATTACCTGTAATAATGTTTGCATATACCTTATTGATGTTTATATATTTACTTTATTGACATGTGACTTATTTCTCCTTAATGTTTATCTAGTATTGCCATATTAACATCTGTTGGTGTTTTTAGTAATAATGAGTAAAAATTATAATTACAAAAATGAATGAGAAAATGACATCCGGATAATGATGGGAAAAATGTTAGGTGGTGTTCTTTTATGTCCCGTGGCCGTAGTTCATCATATTTTAGTGTCATTATGTATGTTTATGGTGTTGGTGGTGCTTCTCTGCATGTTTAATGGTGTGGTTATGGTGTGGTTGAGGCTGTAGTGTGATGGTGTAGCTGATGTTGTGGTGTGTCCTAGTTACGGTGTGACGATGTGGCCCAGTTGTGGTATAATGGTGTGGTTAAGGTTGGGATGGTATAGCGAAGGTTGTGGTGTAATGGTGTGACCCAGTTGTGGTGTGGTGGCGTGGCCCAGTTGTGGTATAGCGAAGGTTGTGGTGTAATGGTGTGACCCAATTGTGGTGTGGTGGCGTGGCCCAGTTGTAACGTGGTGTGATGGTGTTACGGAGAAGTGGTGGTGATGGTGTTGGAGATCTGCTGGTACCGTATTGTGGTGGAGGTGTGTGATGGTGGAGGTGTGGTGGTAGGGGTAAGTGTAGTGGTAGGTGGTGAATGGTGGTAAGTAGTAGTAGTGAATGGTGGTAGGGGTAAGTGGTGGTAGAAGTGAGTAGTGGTGAATGATGGTAGTGGTGATTAGTCGTGGTAGTGGTAGGTGGTGATAGTGGTGAGTGGTGGTGGTAGGTGGTGAGTAGTGATGAAAAACACAAGAATTCTTTATATCCTTAAGGTTTACCATACAGAATAAGAATCACTCGTTCCTACCACCATACTCAAAGCTAACACACGGGGCTTTAGAATCAAATACGGGAACACTTTCTGCCGTGTGAATAGTCTCAATAGTTGTCTGAAATATTGATAAAGAATAAAATACACGGAGGCTGAAGCGAACCTGAATTGAATACCAAATTTTTTAAAAAATATTGACGAGTTTTCAGCAACAATAGACTACGACTGACCGGCTTAAGGGAATATTGGTTACGTTGGTGCTGGGGAAGTAACCTCACCTATTTTATACATTAGACAACAACTATGAAAAGCTAAAAAAAAAAAAAATATAGTTAAATTAATATTCCTAATTCAACCGGAAAATCGCAAAAGAAAAAATCTTTATAATATTTATACTGTATATACTTATCACACTTGCCAGATGCTTCTGGTGTCACTGTACAGGGGTACCTAGTGACAGCACTAGGATCCCGCTTCCTCTATCAAGGAATAAACAATTGAAATTGAAATTGAAATGATTTTTTGGGGGTCATAATTTACTTGTTTTTATAGGTTGTTGTTAATCGATTCGTGTCTTTTGTTTTTGCTTCACGTTAGGACCACCGTGGTTGTTTTTTTTTTTGTTTTTTTTTAATTGGCTCTTGGCTCAGATTCCAAGGCTGGTTAGTCACTCATTATATACTTCTGGGGATTTTTTCTTTATTTTTTTTCCTCTCATTTCCCCGCGACACGTGTGAATGGGTGACAGACTGCTGGTGGACATACAAACACGACGGTCTCTCTGTCGTCTAGTAGAGCGTCTCTCCCTCATTGAGGTCTTACCAACGAGAGAGGAAGAGGAGAGGGAAGAGAGAGAAAAAAAGACAGATGTACAGTAGATAGATAAACACATAGACGTATGAAGGAAAAATAATACGGGTGATGTTTAGTCTTGAAAATTTTAGACAGATTGACAGACGTATAGGTGAAAATAATCAGACAGAATGAGATCGACAGATAGACAGACATGAAGACAATAGTAGTTCATGTAGTATACAAGTATTTTTTGTTCTTGACCTTAGCAATAAAATATTTTGTTGAAATAAATAAATTTTAAACTTTAAAATAAATGTTTGTCGTAAGATCATGCTACCAAAAAAATAAAAGTAATATAAGGAAAGTTTTAAAAATACCGACGCTTCCTGTTACACCCCCGACAGTATTACTAAGGTCGGTGTCAAATGTACTGGTAGGGGGGAGGAAGAAATGTGTTTCCCGCTTGGTTTCGTCCTCCAGCCAGCTAGGAAATTTACGAGGAGCGAGTGTTGGGTGACCAAGGGATGAACCTCCTTCCCGTGGGACCTCTCTTAATGTCCTGTAACAATCCTTACTTGATCCTTCCTCGACCCTTCCTCATACGCCTTAGCAACCTCTCCTCAAACCCACGATTTTAATACATTCGTAAGTTAGTTTATTTCCCATAACTCAAAAGATCTGTGATTTTACCTTAACTCGGCTCTCTTTCTCTCTCATCATAACTTGTGCTATCACTGTCCCTGTAACCATCTCACTTAACTTACGACACTTCAGAGATATGCAAGTTACTTTTTCCCCTTAACTTAGGCTTTGAGAATGCATCTAACATGACTCGTTTACGATCCGGGAGGAAGATGACTGCAAATTGCCGTAAAACTGCTCAAAGACTCTGGAGCAAGGTGAATTATTTTGATCTGATTTTTTAAAAAAGCTGTAAAAACTTAGTAAACGTGAAGAATCCGAGGCTTTAAGGGGATAATTAAAGTTTAAAGATGCAATTATATTTTAAGGAGGTAATTACTGCATATTTTAAGGATGATACTACAATTATTTGATATATTGAACCTAAAATGAATACAATATTTAAGATAGATTTTTAAGGTTCGTGAAACACTTAAAGGAATTAAAAACCTTTGAGGATGCTATAAAGCCTAGGCCTACTATAACTTGTATAGGCGCCAGCAGAAATGTAATCCACTCAAGTTTACTGATGTCATGGTAGTCAGTCAGCCAATCAGTCTTTGGCTAGCGTTTATAAGGGGGCGCTACGGTA
Organism: Homarus americanus; assembly: GCF_018991925.1. Taxonomy (NCBI): domain Eukaryota; kingdom Metazoa; phylum Arthropoda; class Malacostraca; order Decapoda; family Nephropidae; genus Homarus; species Homarus americanus. The sequence continues at coordinate 6,416,626 of NW_024756914.1, forward strand.
ATCACCTGGGGAGGGGGAATATCAGTTTCAATTCACTGTTGCAATATAAAGGCAGTTTATTCATTGGTTTTCGAGGCAATGGTTGTAAACGAGGCGAAAAATGCAATACACATACATACATGGTTACAGGCATACACACACACATGATAACACAAATACGTAATGCCCCTTTAACTTCGCCGACGAGGGAATATGAATGTAAAATAAAATATGTGGGTAATATCAACAGTTTAACTCAATATCAGCTGTTTAGTTTGTTATTATTTTTAGTTTGTTTTGTTTAGTCTGTTTAACCTCCGCCTTTTTGGACTTGACTGTTTTATTTACATGTGAGGGAGGACAGTTTTTGTAGTTCTTGGTCACCCATGTAGTGATGTTTAGGTAATATGTTGACAGTGACTGATTGTGACTTAGAGAGTTACTATATTACCTGAGGTTGATTACCTGGACTAGACTAATGGTCACTACTACTAGTACACTGACTAGCCGTTCACCTGGGTATTATATTAAATGTAATAGGAATAAACAAATTTAATCACGAAAGCAATCATGGTTAGGATTATATTTTAAGTGTAATCGATTAATTACAGCGTAAAAGAAAAGAATGCAATCGATTATTATTATGATTATTTGAACACGTTTAATCGATGTGGATTTCTTATTAGTAATTGTGTGTGGTATTTTTGTATCTCTCTCGGCATTGCCTGGAAAACCTAAAGAACGGATTACCTTCATGTCCCGCAAGAACAAGATAGTAATAAGATTCCCTAAACCCGATTAATCCGCCATCATGGTTCGGTGACTCCCCGCATCAGCCCTGACATCTGACTCACTCAACAGTATCTGACGAAGGGCTGGTTGATGTTGGGTGCTCACAAAATGGTCAGTGATTCGAACAATTGAACCTCGAACATAAACCAGGAAACCATTCATTATCCAGGCACCAATGATCCAACCTAACCTTACCTAACCAAAACATATCTGGAATTTCGATAGGATAGATAAGGCAAGGGTTGTATAATTAAAAAGAATATTAGTATTATTGTTATATATTTTAACGGCCCGTCGTGCATAAAGGCTTACGTTGTTATTAATGTCTGATTTATACGGATCATTTTTATTTTATTTTTCGATAAATAATGTAAGTTATATTAAAATGGTCGACCTTGATTGGTGTAGATTAACGAACTCTTTTTCTCCTCAAATTTTTACTCTTCCTCTCCCCCAACCAGGCCCGTTGTGAGTTAATGACCCTGTGCCCTGGTTGGCTATTCCCCCATTAAAAAAAAATAGATATGGCAATAGCCTTGTTGTGTAGTTAAGCCATCGTCTTCAGTGCTTAGTAATTTATATTGCAGCCAAGAGTCGCCTCGGAGAAAAATTTAAACTCTTGTATGGTGGAACTGTATGTTGTTGGATCACCCGAAACACAATGGCCTAAGAACAAAGTTGATTGGAAAAGTATTGATGGTTCTGTTTTAGGGAAGAAAAGTGCATGAAATTTTATTATGGCTACGTTGATTTTTTAGAAAGATCATCCATCCATCCATCCAGCCATCCACCCATCCATCCATCCATCCATCCATCCATCCATCCACCCATCCATCCATCCATCCATCCATCCATCCATCCATCCATCCATCCATCCATCCATCCATCCATCCATCCATCCTGTTGGCTGATATACAAACATCAACTTCGGAAAATTAATTATTAGACATGTCATTTTCTTAATTTTTTTGTATTTGTATACCACAAGTATTTACACTCACCCAAGTAGACATTGTTGAGACTGATCAGCACGCTACTTAACTGTGTGTGTGTGTGTGTGTGTGTGTGTGTGTGTCCGGTCGACGGGATTCTCAGCATTTTGTTGAATGTTAGAGAACTTCCGGTGACAGCTCTCTTCCCCCTTCTTTCACACAGTCCTCACTCCGTCACTCTACAGCCTCGTTTCCCCGTCACTCTACAGCCTCGTTCCACTCGTCACCCCGTCACTCTACAGCCTCGTTCCCCGTCACTCTACAGCCTCGTCACCCCGTCACTCTACACTCTACAGCCTCACCCCCGTCACTCTACAGCCTCGTTCCCCGTCACTCTACAATCTACAGCCTCGTCACCCCGTCACTCTACACTCTACAGCCTCACCCCCGTCACTCTCACCTCACCGTCACTCTACAGCCTCACCCCCGTCACTCCTACAGCCTCGTTCCCCGTCCTCCTACCTCTACAGCCTCACCCCGTCCTCTACCTCCTACAGCCCTCACCCCTTCACTCTACAGCCTCACCCGTCACTCTACACTACTCTTGTCACACTTTAGCCTCACCCCGTCACTCTACAGCCTCACCTCACTCCAACACTCTACAGCCTCACCCCCTCACTCTACAGCCTCTTTCCCCGTCACTCTACAATCTACAGCCTCGTCACCCCGTCACTCTACACTCTACAGCCTCACCCCGTCACTCTACAGCCTCACCTCCGTCACTCTACAGCCTCGTCCCCCAGTCTATCTATCTATTTATATCTGTCTACCTCATCTATCTTGCTTATGCTATCTGTCATTACGGCCTCTCAGACATGTGGTGCGGCGGAGGACTTGACCATTCTCTTCAGTATACAACATAGTTTATATATATATTTATACACTTACCAACACCTCCTACTTAGTTCAGCTCTACCTTGTTAACCTCACATATGATAATGTTGTGCTCCTTCCACCCAGCTGAAAATATGATCCTAATGAATTACCTTTTTATCGTAAGTCCATCTTCCTCCAGGATCAAGTGGTTTTGGTGAGACTTAGCGGGTGTTGAGAGTAACGTTTCATATTAATGTGGTTATTATCATAGTTCGCGGTTATATTATCTTGACGAAAAAGTGAGAAGGTAGCGTCTAGTAATGGTTTGTTCATGGCCCATGGTTGCGTCTTGTTCGTGTTTGGTGTTCATTATAACTTCATGTCCGTAATACCTCGTGTTCATGGTAGCTCTCAATATCTGTGATGGTTCTGTGTCCATGGCGATCTGTGTCCGTGGTCTGCTGGCACCTCACCACCTGGCCGTAGCCTCTGTTAGCCCCGTCACCAGCAGAGCGAGGGAAGTAGATGCTTCTGTTTTTCGTTGTGTCCCCCATCTGTAGTACTTCGTGTGTTTATTTAAGATCTTATCCTCTGCCGTCCCGGATAGAGGACTTCGAAATGTCAGTGATACTGTACATTCATCCATTGCGCGCCTGTTTGAGTGTCCTTATCCTCTGACAACAGAGGTACTTCGAAATGTCAGTGATACTGTACATTCATCCATTGCGCGCCTGTTTGAGTGTCCTGGAATTGACAACACGGTAACTTGAAACAAAAAATAATTTATGTAGGCGTATCACCGCAAAATTTCAGACGCGTTATATAACACGATAGTTGAAATCAATACTGCCACCTTTAGTTGCTAATTAATTTCTGGTGAATATTATATTTAACGTGAACGGGAAACGAATAAGTTTGGGTAGGAGATTCAATGTAAGTTTGTGATTTTATATTGGTCTCGTCCCAGCACCGCCTCTCACGACTCGCTGCACAATATTTTCACTCTTTATGAATGAAATTCAGAAATGCAGCGTCAGCAGAGTAAAACACCGAAACTCATTGAGTATTTCTATTTAGGTTTGTAAAGTTTAGGTAAAGTTCTGCTCTTAGACTTTTTTTTTCAAATTCGGTCGAATAACACTTGTTATATTGATTATATTTTGCACATAATTTTGAAGTTCTGATGCTCCTCTAAGAATATGTTTTGGTGTGCCCCCACTGGGCAATGTGGGCATGGGCCTGGCAGCAGTGGGTTGCCCGGCGCCAGCACCGTGGAGGCTAACCTGGCAGGGACTTGGCGCCCGGCCTGGTGGTGCGCGTGTGTGGTGGTGTGTGGTGAGTGCCGGGCTGCCTGGCTCAGTGTGGCTCTGGCTCCGGTCTCGTGGACGACCGTGCGGTGTGTGTGTGATCCTCTGTCGTACGTGCCTTGCCCGTGTGCGGCTAGTGTGTGTGTGTATTCATATGCCTCACGAGAGGCTGGCAGTGTGTGTGTGTTTGTTTATGTAAGTGGCGTCACCTGACAGTCACGGGATTTATGTCTCTTACAAGACTTTAACATAAACTGAAAATTTATTTGTATTTGAAAGTAATGTTTTTGGTGAACTATGAGCAATGGTTGTGATGTAACAAACACCTCCATCTGACGAGAGATAAAGCAGAGTTGAAAAAGAAGGATACTCAAACTATACTTATAAAGTGCCATTAAATGACTACAGTACTGTCAAGGTGAACTGTCTCGACTCTGCCAGTGAATTAGTCGTAAGTCTTAAGAACGAATGTGTAGTATCACTGTCGACATTAAATTATGTTAATTGGTCAGCTAAATCTTAAATAGCTTAAGTAATGCGACACAAGACCACACGTGCTTGAGCTCAGTCTGGGACACCGCCAAGACCACACGTGTTAGAGCTCAGTCTGGGACACCGCCAAGACCACACGTGTTAGAGCTCAGTCTAGGACACCGCCAAGACCACACGTGTTAGAGCTCAGTCTGGGACACCGCCAAGACCACACGTGTTAGAGCTCAGTCTGGGACACCGCCAAGACCACACGTGTTAGAGCTCAGTCTGGGACGCCAAGACCACACGTGTTAGAGCTCAGTCTGACACCGCCAAGACCACACGTGTTAGAGCTCAGTCTGGGACACCGCCAAGACCACACGTGTTAGAGCTCAGTCTGGACACCGCCAAGACCACACGTGTTAGAGCTCAGTCTGGACCCAAGACCACACGTGTTAGAGCTCAGTCTAGGACACCGCCAAGACCACACGTGTTAGAGCTCAGTCTGGGACACCGCCAAGACCACACGTGTTAGAGCTCAGTCTGGAACACCGCCAAGACCACACGTGTTAGAGCTCAGTCTGGGACACCGCCAAGACCACACGTGTTAGAGCTCAGTCTGGGACACCGCCAAGACCACACGTGTTAGAGCTCAGTCTGGGACACCGCCAAGACCACACGTGTTAGAGCTCAGTCTGGAACACCGCCAAGACCACACGTGTTAGAGCTCAGTCTGGAACACCGCCAAGACCACACGTGTTAGAGCTCAGTCTGTAGTCCATGCCATAAAAACATCGCCAACGCGAGCAGTCAGCAGTGCCAGGCGTTCTCCTTCGTTCTGCACTGACACAAACACGCATGGAAGCTGCGCCAGACGAATATCCGCCCGTCTACTTCCTACTTGCAGCTCAAGCGACCACCCCACATTTGGATTATCACTCTTAATGATATAATACTATTTTAATTATTTTATTGTGTTTTATCGATTTAGTTTTTATGTATTGAATTTTGTATAATTCGTTTATTTCCTTATTTTTTTATCATTATTTTTATTTAATGGGTTATATTTTTTTTATTTCTTTTTCTACATATTTTTATATGATTATAATTACAGTAATTCTATTTATTTTCCACTTATTAATTTTGCGTTTTACTTAATACAGTATTATTTATATTGTATTTTAAAACTAAATATTTTTTCTGATTTTAATACTTCAATAGTTTCTTGTTCCTTGTAAATGTTTTATGGTAACGATCATAATTTTGTGTTAATTACAGTATTTTATTAAGTATATTATCATCAGCTAAGTTTACGAGCCTTTGTACTGTGGTAAATAATAAAACTGAATTACACTGAAACACCAACGAGTATAACTATTGAGTAACCGACAGACTTCTTGTCGTTCGTACCTAAAGAAGCAATTGACTTGTATAATGATAATAAGAGCATTCTATCACCCAGCGGAGTGGTGGTGTAAGGTAAGCAGAGACTTAGGTTAAACTCTCGCGTCATCTAAGTAAGTGAGGTGTCGTGTGTCAGCCCAGGGTGGAGGTCACTTAATTGCCTGCACTACAATAGGCCGCCAGCCACTGCAGGTAGCAGCCGTTGGGACTCCTGTCTGACGTAGCTTCCATTAGTGCATCATTGTGGGCTGGAGGAGGACGCCAGGCGCTGTTAATTGCTCTTGCTGGCGCTGTTTCAGTGTCATAGGCCTCAGATTAATGGTTGTACTGGCGTGTCTTACCTTCCTGAAATTAAGAACGTATTCATGAAAAGAATACGATTTGTCTAATGTAACTTTGATGATTATTATATTATTATTTAAGTAGTAGTAGTAGTAGTTATTATCTTTATTATTATTAACCCTTACAAAATAAAATGAACACAATGACTTCACTGGAAATGCGAAAAAAATAATAATATTAAACGCTGCGGGAGACGACAAAGTGGCTTAGCTATATCAAGCCAATGAATACGTAGACTTAAATTCTCCTTTATAAACAGCACCATAAAGGAAGCGGCGTGTGGCACCATAACTCCACCTAATTTCGTAAACGAGGAGGAAACGTATTTATTGTACCAGCTGTGAGAAAATCTTAACCAAATTACCGGTGAAAAAAATATATATACTTTTTTTTAATAATGATTTGGAATAGTCAAAAGTCTTGTTGGGTTTTTCATTCATACGTAGATGGAGTCAATAAAGATCTTGCCAAAGGGGGGAGGGGGTATT